>NC_086356.1:15897243-16162243 GCF_036324505.1 Eleginops maclovinus | reverse complement strand
GAACTGAGAAATACACACAATATACAGCCATGGCAGACCCAAGAATCCGGCAAATCAAGATTAAAACTGGCATCGTTAAAAGGTGAGATTTGCTTTTCATCCCAGTTGGAGAAGAATTACTATCTCGTGTAAGCCAACTGCACACAATAGCCACGTTAAGCTAACTGTAGGGAGCTAACTAGCTTAGCCTAGACGGCTGGAAGACGATTTGTCCGTTAGGTTCTCTGGTGCTTTCGGCCTACGACCAGTACGCAGTTATTTTTTGTTTTTATAGTGGTAGATACACTTCCCTATACCTAACTGTCTGTGCCATAACACAAGCACGCTTTAAACGCAAAGATGGTTATGTACTATACATAAAAATGTTGTCTTTTGCAGTGGTAGCTAACGTTGATAAAACTGTTAGCTGTTAGCTTGCACATGGTAAAAACATGTCTTGTATTTCGCTTGTCTATGAGGCGACGCTGCTGCTTTGTTTCTCAAACTTCATGTATGCTTATGGAAGAAGTCTCTCGAAACACAGGACCTAAACGTTTTTATTATGATGTGTTATTTTCTTAAATGGATAGAGATTGAAACATAGCTAGCTACAATTCTCCACACAAACAACTGCGAACACTGGCTAACATAAGATGAAACTGCTGTTTTTAAACCAAGCATTTTTAAAGTGTTTTGTTTTTTATCTACATAAAACAACACTGTTTTCCACCCATTCTCAGCTTTTGTGGGACATATGTGGAGATGTAGGAAATGTCTGCAGTCAGATGACACTGCACCCTTACTGCTACTGTTAGGATGGACTTTTGACATCACATTTATATTAGGCCTACAGGTTTACTGTGACTATGCACATCATAATGTCACTCAGTTAATGAGGTTTTATCGGATTTTATTTCCCAAACTGTTGGTCATAATTTACCTGGGTTGAAAATACAATTTTTCAAATCTTTTTTCAGTTTTTTAACCTCTTTTTCCTCTGAGGCATTAAATATTGAGTATCTGGTTAGTTATTATGTATATATTTGTTGTTTATATTTCATGTTTCTAATTTATATAACTCTTTCTCACTTTTGTATACATCTATAAGACCAGCTTAGGTAAACTTGTTACTAATTGTCCTTAATTAAGCTGTCAGATTCATTAACATGCTGTATCAACATGTGTTGCAAGTTTAATCCGACATTTTTAAAATTGGCATAAATCTAAAGACAGCTTTCAACTTAACTGCGTTTTAACAGTGGTTTAGTTTAGTAGTTTAATAAGTTTTTATTTATTGATACTTGTACACATGCTTTGCGATGCCATTAAGTTACAGTTTGATTTAAAACATTTCCAAGAAGCATGGGAAATTGATTTATTAGAAGAAGCACATGCACAATACAGCAAGCTTAAAATATTGTATGTGTAGTGGCAGGAGGAAAGTGATTTGATTAATTAAACTAATTCATAGAAAAGAAGTGGTTAAAAGTCTGCAAATGTGGCGTTAAACCAGATTCTACCCTGATTGAATAAATGGACTGAAGAAAGCTGTTATCCAAGTGAAAGTTAGCTGTGATAGACATGTAGTTACACTTTTTATTTGACTCTGCCTTTTTCTCAATGCAAATGTGGAGTTTGCAGTAAAAGCATGTTACATTTAAAAATCTCTCATCTCTCTCTTTTCCTATAGGAGCACTGTGTGATGTTCAATTAATCTTTCTACTTGGCTTTAAGCTGCATGTTCAGATTAAGACAGACATTACAAACTCTTTGCAAACACCCTGGCAAATTTTACAACTTGAAAGTTCACTGGGAAAAATAATAAACTGGTTTGTAGACGTAGTTTTTAAGATGTGAACAATATGTTTTCAATGTCAGGATACCAGTAGAGTTCGATCATCTTGGGATAATGATCTTAACAAAATAAAGTAATGGGATCTTACATGTTTCTCTCAATATCCTGATGTTGAATCAAAAGGAAAAGCAAAGAAGGATCAGTATGCTGATCATTTTTTTGCCCAACAATACGGCCACTGTTATACAAGTTTGAATTTGAGGAAAAACAGAGCAATAGTAAAAGATGGCAAAGGTTTTTTAAATGAGGTTTTCTCTAGGACTTTCTTAGCGGAGGTGGAAACGCTGCTAAATACTATAGTCATTGAGTATTTGCTTTAGCTGCTCTAGAAACATCTGATTGACCTGCAGGAATCAAGTCATTTATTAAACTGAATAAGTAAAATAATATTTCTAATTGTAATGCTTTACCTTCCTACATTGTTATTTATAATATATCTATTTAAAAAAATAATTGTTATAACCTTTATTGTCCTGTTTTTCCCTCTCACTCTGTTGCTGCTTTAAACTCCTGAATTTCCCCACAACGGATAAATAAAGTTCCATCTTATCTGATATCAAAAACAGATTAGCCAAAGTCAAACACGAAGACCAAAATACTCCAAATGCGTTGCCTACGCCTTATGTTCAATATTTTAACCTGTTTATGCCCCACTCTGTCTCCATTCACTGTTATTCCCTGTTTGTATAATTTCTAGCTGATGATGGATGTAGCCTTAGGAATTGCTGTTTTAATTTTGTGTCTCCGACATAATGGAGTGTTTCGGTACAAGAGAATAATGAATTGTAATTTCAAATCTGTAGCATAATGCATTTGTTTTGTTTTGTACATGACATCTAGGTCCAAACATAAGCCTTTCGATGTAAGACTTCTAAAACTCATCATCCAGTTTAAGACAGCCTAAGCCTATTAATAGGGTTGGCATCCATTCGGAGCTAAATGTGTGCAATGTGTCCAGATTTACCATGCTGGAATATGAAATACTAGATATAATGAGGTGTGGTGGGATAATGTGCTTGGTAGAGTAGTCTGTGTGATGGACTGAGACTATCTCTCGTCGATCAGATCTCTAAGTCCCTCCTGTCAGTGGTGATAGTGTAATGTGCTATTGATTGTGTTTTGATGAGGGTCAGATTACTAACAGGCTCCCTGAGGTGCTGATGATGATGCTGGCTGGATTTCCCATAGAGGGAAAGTGTTCTTCATCAAAACCACTATACTGATCAAGTTAAGAATATCGTTTGATCCTGGAGACATTACATCTTACACCCTCTCCAAAACCTTGAAATGTTCCCTTAATCAAGCAGGTTGGTTAAAACGCACAGACTCATTGCTTTCTGTGTCTTTCTCCTGTCTCTCCTTCCCTTCTCCTCTCCCCTTGTTCCCTCCCTCATCTCTTTATATATATTGGAGTTTAGAGGAAACCTGCCTGCTCTTTTAGCCAGGCCTATTTCCAGTGGCTCCTGCACATTCCAGTCAGTGCCTTTTCTGCCCTAGCGAGGCGGATACCCTTAATAAAATGACAACAGTAATTTGCCTTTGTCATTCCGGTCCCAGCACAGACTACACCGTGGCTCAAAAATACAGTGCTAGAGGAGGCGGCCGAATGTGTGTGTCGGCTGGCTCTAATTCCCTTTTTTTCTATTTTCCACAGAGCTGCCTTTTCCATTAAGCCTGAGGTGGCAGGTCTATTTAAAACCAGCCACGACCCCACCCCTCATTCACACAGCGCTCCAAGTCTGGGAGAAATAAGAAATTAACATCAGGACTGGAAGGGGAGGAATGGACATTTTGTTATTAGACTGTCCTTCAGTTTTATTCAAATTATTCCAGCCTTCCTTCCTCCATCTTTCCCCTCTCTTTGCCTCCTTCTTTGACTCTAAACAGGGGACATCACTCACTCTGCATCTAGCATGAGAGGGGAAGGCAGGAGGCTGCGATTGCATATGGTGCCTGTTTAAAAGCTTCTTGATGGAACCGTATTAGAATGAGTGGTAATTGATGTAAAATATGACAGAGTGCTGTTGGCTTCCTTGGCTAAGCAAGGAGCGGTGCAACATGGAGGGAAGGGTCTCCAGTAATGTAACTGATTAATGAAGGATCACTCACTTACGCACACGCAGCTGATTCTATGAAAAATTAAATTTGTGTTGTCATTCCCGACAAGCAGACGCAGCCGGAAAAAGACTATTAGCTGGGAATCATTATCAATAGCGAAATTTTCAAACTCCATTATGCCAATCAGTGCCGGAATCTGTTTAATAGATTTAGTTCCATTTGGCCCGTAATTGATAAATAATCAAAATTTATCAATGTACTCAAGCCCATTTTCACTAACAATTAAGGAAAAGAGGCCCATTTACCACCTGAGTTGGTCCAAATTAGGGACTAAATTGATGATCAATTAATCTCTAAAAAGGACTAGTTGTGTGTGGGTGTCTGTAACTGTGTTGTGGAGGCAATAGAAGTAGATAAAAGAAGTCAGAAAAGGACAAAGTGTGAGCTAGAAGACATCATAAAGTTACCAGGAACACCAAAAGTCTGTTGTATTTATGTGGCTGCTGCATCTTTACTAGTATGTGAAATGTTTGGATACAATACTATCAAAGTTGAAGCTTGATGTTTCTTAAGACTTGAAAATGAAGACCTTTACCTGATCATTTATATATTTCAGTATTGAAATTATTTTAACCGTGTCACTGCAGAGTCTCACTTCAAATATTGTGGAAGAGAGAGAATGGAATTAGATTATAAATGGAAATAAATTATGGAATTGAACAGCATACAAGGGACTATGTCAATTTAAGTTTCTGTGAGGCTCTGAATTAATGTGAAATTAGCAAAGCACACAGTTGTCCGTGTTATATAATTCACTGTTATCCTCTTGTACTTCATCATGCTCATTTTTGTTATAGGAATCAATGACGTGCAGATATAATATATTCATTAGATTATAGATCAGATTAGACTGAACCACTGATTGGTTGACCCCCAGAAAATGAACCCTTTAATTCAACATTTCCTCAATCGTCAACTTTAAAGGATCTGCAAGTCAAATTCAGGCACAGACAGTAACTAAATAACCCATGTATATGATATATTGATATTTGGATAGAAGATTTTATCATACTGAATAACTGATTAGTTGAGCTGTAAAAAATTACCCTTTTAATTCAGTTTGAAGATGTTCACAGTGGTCAACTTTAGAGGAGGATAACTGCAAGTCCAATTCACACTTACATAAGAAGAGACACAGTTAAGACTAAATAACCCATTCATATGGTATCAAAATGGCTGAAATGTCCACATTTGAGAGGCTAAAAATATACTTTTCCTCCATGTTTGCTAGTATAACGAATTAACAACCAATCAATTATCAAAATAGTCAGCAATTTTTTTTTTTTCTTCTGTCGATTCTCTGCATCCTATTCCAAGTGTCTTTAGATGAACGTGTTCATTTTCATATCAAAGCATATTGTAAGGCTGCTCTCCTCCTGGCTACCAGCACCCGGTGTATCAGTGAGTGATGTTGTTATTGAGGTGTGTGTCTTCCCGTCCTGCGGGAGATGATCTCACTGTCCCCTCAGTCAGAGAACCGTAGCACAGAATGAGGATAGATGGACCCGCCTGAAACAGATGACCATCACAACACGTCTTTTTCATGCTTCGGCCTTTATTACCTGTCTGGGAGTCTGTGCATTTATGTTTCCTCTCTAAAGAAACAACACTCTGTCACTGGCTTTAACTGTGAACTGTCTTTTCCTCCCTTCCTGTCCTTGGTGTCTGCAGGCTGGCAAAGGAGGAGATTTCCTACAAAAAGGAGATGAAGCAGCAGGAGGAGAAGGTGGAGCGCATGAAAGCAGAGGCAGGATGTGAATATGTCCTCAAGAAACAGGTATGTTTGAACAATATGTGTCTTAATTTAAAAACATTCCATTATCCATCAGTAGTTTATATATAGAGTAAGTAAGTGGAGGGGTTTTGCTCTCCCAGAGTTAGAGTGATTTCTGATTTGAGTTGCCCCTCATTCATGTAATGAGGTCAGTCCGCTGTGATAATGAAGAATTAGGTTTTGAGAGGAGAATCATTAGTGATTTTGTAATTTGGCTGATGCATATGTAATTATATCATGTTACTTTAGAGGAGTTTGATAATTACTGACACATGCTGGTAATTCAGTATCCCTACTCCTCCCTCCATTCTCTCTCACTCTGCCTCCCTTTTTTGCTGTGCATTGGATATGAAAATGTGTATGCAGTTGCTAGCTTTATGTAGAATCATCTTTCTTTTAATACAGTATATAGCCATATAGCATCCTGGCTTCAAGGATTGCTATGGCTGGTGGTTCTCTGTTTATCACTTTGGTGCAGACAGGAACATCTCAACACCTGTTTGATGGATAATTAAGATCCCGTCATGGTGTATTTAGCCTAGATTGGACGAAGATACTTCACACTGTTTATGAAAATGCTCATCGTATAGGGTGTCTCTGAAGCCAAGATCCTTTGTTTTACTTTTACACAACACTTTAGGCATATCTCCAAAGAGAGATAAAGAAAACACAAAAACCACATTATTGTTGAAAGAATGGCTTAATGATACTGGGAAAAAAGACAACTGGGATACTTGGCTTCTGTAATAAAACAAAGACAGTTATTTTCACCAGATGACAAAAACATACCTGTTTTTGGTCAACATCATCCTTTATTTTATATTCAATATTTCCGTACACAGTTTTTTGTTTACTCGCTCATTTTCAGGTTTTGGCCTACAACTTCAGTGGCTTCTTTGGTAAAATAGCCTTAAAAATGAACAACAGAGCGAATTTTCAGTGAAAAAGTAGCTGGAACGACTTGTTTGACTTAATTTGCCTTACCTGCCATTGCACCCTTTGCAATGTGACTTATTTGCATGCACACATCGCAATCACTATGGAATGTTATATCTTGCAGCCTTACTTGTCAATAAATATCCCCAAAACACTGAATAAATGCAATAGCAAAAATATGCAAACATGGTTCACAGATACAGCTCCACAGTGTCCTAGTCAATTCTTGTTCCAGGCAGGGAGGAACCGCAGAGCGGGCAGCGCTTCTGATTATGTTTACTGGTAACATTAAAATTCTGTGTGTGCTTTTGTTTTGTTTGTTCATTCATAGCGCGGTGGCTGGGGCTGAGCAGCGGGCTTGGCCGGTGTTAAACGGGGAGATTGGGAGGCCAGATGGATTATGGTTGGAGATGAGAGGTCTGAGGCAGGATGGATTAGAGGTTTTTATTTTAATGGAATCAATACACTGTAAGTGTCATCTTTATCCAGCACTGATGGGATCATTCCACTGCAGCGGAAGGGCACCGTGACTTTTCTCTGTTTCTGCACTCCTCTGCTTTGTCTGGCTCACCTTGTCACATGTAGACGGCAAACAGCTCGAATAGTTGTCTTGGTCTTTCAGTGTAGTCTGTGTATGAGTTCATCTGCCTGCCTGTTAGTGTGCACAGCCGTGTAATGTACATGTGTGTAACTGCTTCCATGTTTTGACTTTGCAGCTCGACAGAGGGCTAGGTGAGGAAGCATCTGTCATGAGTGAGTGTGTCTGACAGCGTTAGCCAACTCTTCTCTGCTCTTTAGGGTGCCAGACGGGGGAATTCCACATTATCCGCGGCTGTGAAAGTTCCCCAGGCTGTAACACAGTTTCCCTCCAGGCGTAGTAATACCTCTTTACGCCTGATCACAGCTCCTAGGCCCAGGGTTTCTTCATTTATCCAGGTGTGCAGTCAGATCGAGGTGCTCTCCCCTGCTGCCCAACTCCCTGCCCGATCGATAACTCAATAACATATCTCATACCGCCGCCTTGTTTGGAGATGTTCACCGCGGCAGAGTGTGTCCTGCATGGGACTGTCGGGAACAAGGGGATGAATATGCCTGTACATGGCTGTTTGAATAAATGTTATTTATTTGGAAAATACTTGCTCTATGATGTGAGAAATGATAACCGCAGCAGTGGAGGGGGTAAGTCCATTAAACAAGATGGTGAGAAGTGTCTCTGTGTGGTTTCAGGTGGAGGTGTTGCAGGAGGCCAGAATGATGATCCCAGACTGCCACCGTCGCCTGACCATAGCACACTCAGATCTGCAGCAGTTATTAGTAAGTGTAAAAACCTTTTTTCCATCTCACAACGGGACAAAACTGTATTGATGAAACTCTCAATCTATTTATTTTGTTGCTTGTTACTGGAACTAATTTGTAACCTTGTTGAAACTACATCGTTTAATTGTGAGATATTGTAGACACATGACAACAAAAACTATTTATTATTTAAGCTCAGCTTGCGTTTCACACGGAATGAAATTATCCCTCAAGCAGCATTGTGGTTCCTATTTTGTATCTGAGAGTAACTTCACATAGCTGTTCTAAAGTAGGTATTAAACGTTAGAAATAAATGAAAAGCAAATAAACTATTATGTTGGTCAGTAGGTGGTATAATATCTAAAAACAAGCTGACAGATGCTATTCTATAAAACAGTTGTTGTAGATAACTTCGCAATCAATTTCCTTATTAGACACCGAGCCAAAAAATAGAGTAATGTAAAAGTTTCTGATATAGTCATTAACCTCTTCTGTCTGCTGTTTAGTGTCGGATCAGTAATGTATTATTACTTTATCACTTACATTTTTGGTAGGCTACAGGGAGTTTCCTAGAAAAAATATAGTATGAAAGCAACGCTGATGTCACTTCCGGCCCAAAGTCCGGCCCCGCCCACTTTCTTGCAATTATAATGCATTATGTTTTTTCTTTACTTCCTAAGAAATGATCTAATTCAGAAATCACACTTTCGTCCCCCCACAGACCCACCAGAGATCCACCTCCTATTTATTCTCCATAAAAACAAAGCTCATTCTGCCGTCTGACAGTATAGTCGATAATTTTCATACTTTGAGTATTTATTCCGTTTTTGAAAAACAGAAATATTGTTTTCTGGCATCACTTTAAAATGTTACGGTAAAAATCTGCATTTTGGTCTGAGGGCGACAGTAAGAGGGCCAGCACCCCTGTTACCCGGATTAGATAAAACCCTGGGCTATGCTCCTTGTGTGTGAAAATGTTAAATTAGGTTTTAAAAAAACCTTAGTAGTTATTGTGTATGTGCACTGGTGTGTTAACGTACACCTCAACAGGAGATATCACAAAGTTCAAGTAAAATTTTAACTATTTCTGAAAAAAGCCTTTTTTCCTAAGGAATATTTTGAATATGCTCAATTGCTACATGTTACACCAATTAAAAAGCTATTTTGGTTTATCCTTTCAACCACACTGTGTCTAATCCCTGCAGGATTTAGTTGATATGGTGAGAAGCAAACATAAGCATGCATGTGTCAGGGTCATCTCAATTAATGCCGAGCAACAGGCAGCTGCTGACTGTGAGCTTCTCACATGAGACGGATGGTAGGCAGAGGGAGCTAACCCAGAATTAGCAACATGTCCTCTTCACCTACCATTTATTCTGCCTTCTTTCTACCTTTAAGACAGACATGCACATATACACACGCTCATTCATTAGCAGCGCTGTCACTGGGGTGACCAACACAGGAACTCACACACACTTGATTAAAAGACAGGGACACTATAGCTCCGTTAGCAGCTAAATATAGATCATGGTGAAATGAAGAAGGAAATATGACATCTTGCAAGTTACCACAAATTCACTTCTTTTTTCAAATGTTTTTCATAAAAATATTCAAACGTTTAAGAGTTATTATTCATAAGTGACTGTAATTCCTCACTTTTGGGTGTAGGAGATGGCAGTATTGTTCTAAAATGGTTTGTGTGTGTCTTGTGTCTCTTTCTTTCTTTCTTTCTTTCTTTCCAGGAAGCTGAAGAGGATTTGTGTGAATCAGAGGAGTACAAAGAGGCCAGGAACATGTTGGACTCAGTGGAGCTTGAAGGATGATTTCTGATGTGTTTCTGTACTCACTGCGAGATTCACTTGCTTTAAATGTTCATTCCTTTCATCAGGCCCTGTTTGGAAAGCGTGGAGGAGAGCTGAATCCATTCAGGGTCTCTGTTCTTGATGTAATTATTTCTACTGTTTACTGTTAACGTGCCACCACATTTGATCCCACATGAACACGATAAAACATTTATAACACCACACTACTGGAACGTCATACTGATTCACAATCTAGACTTCAAACACATCATTTAATCCTCACATGTGTTTGTTATTTCTGCAGTTCTAACGATATGTTTCAAGGGTGTGGGTTCACTGGAATGATTTGAAGTACTCGACTACTGTAAAAATCAGTAGTCAATTTGCAGATCACGTTTTATGAAGTTAACCTGAATACTTTTCAGATATATTTTGCATTCCTTTTATATGTATGCGAGTTGTTTGAGCTTGCAGGACCTGCAAGATCTAACCTCTGATCATGATGCATCCCTGAATACTAACCAAAGCAGCAAGTAGCTATTAAGTTTCATCCTTTTGATTAATCCTTTGGTTTACTAATGTCAGAAAAAAGTAAAAAATACTCTACACAAGTTTCCTCCTCTTTGCGAAACGCATATATATATGACTTACAATGATAAACAGCTGATGAGCAGCAAACGATCATATTTGCGAACAAAACAGTGAATGTTTGGCCTTTTTTTTATTGATTTTCAAAATGGTTTGGAATGTAATTTTCTTTCAATCTACTAATCGATGAATAAACTGATGGTTTGAGAATTGGTGGATCAAATTGCACAGTATATTATCCTTTTAAGAGCAGTGGAATTGATTGTGTCTTGATGTTTATACAATAAGAAGCACTTCCTCAGTGAAAAGACAAATGTTGGTTATGGCCCTGAATGACAAAGCAGCCTGTCTGCAGTTACATCTATTATCCAAATGGCCTTAAAATAACGACACCTTGTATTAAGGGCTGAGAGAGTCCTTCCTAAATAGTCATAGTAATAAATGAACTCAATTGGCAGACAAATTAAGGTTACATTTGACTTGATCCTTATTTTACAGATTTCGATAATTATCGGGATCACCCCAAAGTCTCATTACCGCCCTAATGAGGCGCTGCTACCGCGTGACATCTACCCCGCTCCATCTCGTTAAGGAAATCGCTCTTCAATGCTGATTATTTTATTTGGAGGTATAATTATATTTCTTTCGGATAAATCACGGCCCTAATCGAGTCCGTGCAGAGGGCAGCGGCGCTAATTGAGGCATGAGATGCGGCGGCGGGGTGCTACATCTGGGTGTGTGTGGTGTGTGTGACCGGAGGACCCGCAGGCTGCTGGCTAAGAACGCGTTCACATCTTACACTGAAATAAATAACAAAGTGTGTTTCAAATCCTGCACTTTGCTGAGTAAACGTCTCTGAGTATTGTCTACGGAATGCACCTTAAATAAAAGCCTTGAATAGGCAGTGGAATAGCCCATTTTTAAGGAGTTATTATAAAATGTACTGTATGTATGCACTTGAAAGCAGCATTTGAATGGTGTATCTCTTTGGGAGGTGGGGAAAAACTAAAGTACTTGTGGATTGTTACATTTGACTCTTTTTTTCATAAAACTGACGACTTTTTTTATGTAGGATAAAAAAAATAAAAATGAAAAGCAGGTACGGACTAATGTTGCCCGGGCAATGGCCCGTTTGCCCTTTTTGGCTGACCTGCCCTTCTGGAGAGAGCAAGAGTTTTTTATTTTTTCTGTTGTGGCTGAATCAACACGAGAAGCCCACAATTAGTATTGTAGCGTCTCGCTGCGGGAAACACCTTGTCAGCGCTGTCATCTGCCCTCAGTCACGTGACTTTGTTTACAATCTGACAGCTGAGAGTAAAGGAAAGCCCTCGGAGTCCGGCCTCATAAGGCTAAGGTGATCATACCAAATGCCTGCCTGGCTTTGGTGGCCAATCCCCGGGTCAATCTGTCCCCGGAAATGTCTCCGTTTTCAAATATGCTTTAAAAACATATAGCAAGGTCAAATAAAATCATAACAACGTTTATGTTTCAATGCCGTGCAGGTAAGGTTTTATTGTTTATCTTCTATATCGCTAAGTGTGTGATTACACATTTGACGTATTATAGCTATATATAATATTTATTACCTCTAGTGGTCGGATTTTGGAAAATTGATTTTGAGTTTTCTCATGGCAGTGAGAGTATAGGGGACAAACCAGGGGACTCATTAAGATACCTTACCGTTACTGCGCTCATCAAAGCTGAAAATAATCAAAACAAGGCTGAGAAATCTATGTGGTCAAGAGCGTCTGTCTGATCGTTTCCTACTGGCTGTAGAAAGAGAGGTCCCTGTTGAAATGGTCCCCAACAGGAGGCTTCTTCTCTAACACTTTGAGCTCAACTGAGTGTCACTACAATGAAAGTGCTGTGTTTTTATTTTTCGAAATTTTCAAAAGATCTTGTGTTTTTTTTCAGGGGGTGGGGGAGGCCCTTTTTCCAGTTTAGAGCAATATCCCCTCCAAATGTCTGTGCACGTCCCTGATGAAAAGCCTTACATTGTCTTTGAGTGGACTACAAGATACAATTGCAGAACAAACCCGAGTTTTATTATTTCAAAACTCAACTAAAATGCAGACTATTAATTCAATTAATACTGCTTAGCTCATTTGTACATTACTTATTTCTCAAACATGTCTGCTTTGTTTTAAGATTACCTGCCTTATCTGTGATCATTATGAAAACGACATGCCCTGTAAAATGAGCACTAAATGAAGGAATAGGCCTGTATATAACCTAAGGGCAAGTTTAGCTGCCTTTTAAAAAAAAACTAATTAACTACAGCATTATACCACCATGCAGAACTATTTTAAATTAAATTCCTATTTCAAATGCTACTCAGGGTTGGTAAAAGTACACGTTTGCATCAAATGTCATACTCAAATGTACAATGGTTGATTTCATACTAACATATGCATGAATGTTTCTGCTATTAAAGGAGATGTCTATAGTTTTTATCACCAAGCAATTTAAAGAAAAAAAAAAGTTTTAATTCATTTTTTGTAAAATAAAAGTATGAAATAGCAAGAAATGGAAATATTCATGTAAAGTAGCATCACAAAGTACTTTTGGTACAGTTTTGAGGTATGACTACATTAGGTAGTCTTTCTTCGTCTTGATGTCACCTTATACTGCTAATCTACTACAGTTAAAAGATAAACATTGGTTACTTTGCAGAGGAACATTAGAACAATTTAGAATAACCATATGAAATGGTCTACTAAGTGGTATATTTAAAATTGCTGCTTGCATGTTTAAATAGGCTATAACAATTTCTGGATAGCTGTTGTAAATGCACTTTTACTTTCAAACTGTATGCTAATTATTTTACGTTTCTTTATTTTTACTTAAGTACTTTTAAAAAATCTTGATCCTCATTACACTATAGAGAAGCCTTTTTTGTTGTTTAAGTTTATTGATATTGATAAAACAGGCTGTAACTGCTGGATATTGACCAAAAACTAGCTACATATTTTGTGGTGACAACGGTAGGAAGTTAGTCTCTCTGAAGTTTGTCCCCATGTGAAAGTTTGTCCGCTGCTGCAGGACGCTGAGCTGCTTCGGCTGCAGCATCAGAGGCAGCTGCTCTCCTCCTCTTCAACACAGAAACGTATTACTCCTAATCCCCCAGACTGTCACCAAATCAGCTGCATGAAACAAGAATCTCATTTGTTAAACTGGGGCTTGTGCAGATGGAAGATCGATTGTTTTTCTCCTCAGAAATCTCTAATTGAGTGAATACAGACTGCAAAGGCGGATCAAAGAGAGGAAAGGCGAAAAGAATCACACGGGCCTTGTGCCTGTACTGTAACCAGGAGGTCACAGGTTCGAGCCCCGCCTGCCGCCAACCCAACTGTGAGTCCATCAGAAGTACAACCCTCATGGATCTGAAGGTATAACCTCAGAGGTATAACACACACAGCAAGGATCACACTTTATGTTGGTTTATGCTGTTTTCATTAAAAGTCACTCCTCATCTCCACAACGCGTGAAAATGTCTACTTTCCGCTCAGATGCACCGCATTAACCTGCAGGGGGGAATTTGTTTGTCTATTTTTATTTATGCCATGGATAAGATTGATGTGAGCATGTTAGAGGAGAGATGTAGCTAACTGTGTGTGCTCATTGTTTACCCTAATTACAGCCTTATCAACTCAGCAAAACCAAGACCTTACACACACTCTCTCTCTCTCTCTCTCACACACACACACACACACACACACACACACACACACACACACACACACACACACACACACACACACACACACACACACACACACACACACACACACACACAAGGGAGAGATAATTCTGCACCATGTTTTATTCTTGCCAACTATGGAAAATACTTTATCAAACTGAAAATTAGGCCACATTAAAAACCAATAATATCATTATTTTTGATACAAAAAAAGTGCATTAAATAAATGATTGTTTTATTATACACGTTTTCTGAACAAAGCATGAAATATCACAATATTCACTCTTAACAAACTAAATAGCATACATTTTATTAAAGGCAACCATCACAAGCTTATTTTTTTCTTATTCACTATGAAAAAAACAATCTTTAATGCTTTTGAGTATCAAACGAAATGTTTAAATTATCATGCAAGATAACATTTATTTTATGAGTGTTTTGGTCCTTACTTAGCAAGTATCTCATATTTTCCTGATATCATGATCCCCCCTCTCACTCTCTCGTTGTTTAAGGTTAAATATGGCCTGATGCCTCGACAGGAGTCATTCACTTGTGTTTGTACAGCTATAAAAGCACTGAGCTATTGAAAAGTCGTAAAATGAAGCGCGCAATCCATCATCCCTCAATGAAATAATTTTTTAATCATCCATAGGCTTTCAGCGCACCAAGGAGAGCTGTAAAAGAGTAACATACCCTGAGAAAAACACCTTTAATTTTGTACATAAATACAAAACAAATAGCGATACTTTTGCGTAAAATAGACAAACGCATAATATATGCTGGTTATATCCTGAAAAATATAAAACACTTTTTTTTGTTTAAACCCAGATTCAAACCAATTAAATTCTACCTTAAAGTCCAGCTTCTAAAATATTAGTCTTGATAAAGGAAAAGAAGAGAAATATCTCCAATTGGCGCATTTTATTCTCTTCATCCATGGAAGAAGACTCAGCCAGAAGAAACGGAGAGACGAAACCTGCTCCACATTTGCGCATTTCATTCTTTTCTTCCTTGGAGAAAGTAAGCAAACAGCAGCGCAGAGAGACGAAACCTGCTCCACACCTCGATGCGTCCGAAACAGACTCCCGCACAGGACTCCTATCCATGTCGCCACCAGATTGCAGAGAAATAAAAGATGCACAGAGGCGAGTGGAGCCTGGATGGATAAAGAAAAGAAGCCCTCGGGTTCACGCTCGGACGCCTCCTTTGTGCCACTTTTTCAGCACACAATAAATAAACGTGCCCCCTCACAAAATGTCCCGACATCTGTCTCAAGCATGTCTGATTTTTTGTCCCTAAATATCTGGCAGAAATGGTGTGTGTGACAAAATAGCTGTTGAGCTAATTGAGTCAAATGTTGGTTTATTCAGGAAATCCTTTTTTGAAGAACTTTTAACGTCTCATGGAGAGTAAATAACCCCTAATTTAGACAGATTGTGAGAGATTAGGAATAAAGGCCTCCTCCACACATGATTATGTGTTTTCACATCTATCTATTCAGGTGTCAGCTTCCTCACAACCTTTGTGCTGTATCAACTGTTTCCCTTTTATCAAAGGCTCATTCACAGCTCATGTTGAACTCCCTCCACTTTCCGCCGAATTAATTCGCTCACACATCATTTATAGCAAGTTCCTCCCTTCTTGACAGTCGGGCCTAAATACTAGTAAATTACCACTAATTCACTGATCTGATATTTGTGATAGATTAGGCACTAATTGCATAAATGCCTAATGGCCTTGAAAATGAGTCCTGGTTAGAATTATATAAAGTTTGTTGTTTGGCTGACTGGGAAATCAAGGATATTTGAAGAGGTTCACTTGGTCTTCTAGAGGCATTTAGTGTCGTAAAAATACCATAAAAAAAGGAGATAAAAATAAATGCAGCTCCATATTATATACTCCATATTCAAGGTGTAACACATTATCCATATTGTGGGATCTGTTAATGCGGCCATGTGCTTCCACCTCATATTATAACTCCTATTCTTGCACTATAAAAACACAACAGCATGCACAATTAAACAAATATTGTGGTGATCCAACATTTCTTGAACGGGTCGAAGCACTCACAGATATTAAATCAAGTTATTTTATTGGATGTAATTTGGATGAGAAATCAAAGCCAATTACAGGAATGAGGAGGAATGAACTTGTGGATGTGAGAGGATGGGGGAGAAAGGAGGAGGAGGGTGAGGGGGTGATGGGGGTCTCTGGCTAAAGCTGACATACCTCAGGCTTCAGCTCTGATTGGTCCTCGTTTGGAGAAGCTCATGGGTTCATTCCGTCGTTAAGCGCCTCCCCATTTCTCTAAACTACATTATAATGCAACGAACCTCCCTTTTAACCACAAACCGAATTTGCTTTCATTTAGACTATATATATTTCTTAAATAGGTTAAAGTCATAGAGATTTTTTTGGAATAGCACTTCGCCCTGGAGCGGTGCGCAATGCTATCTCATGCCGACCTCCTGGATGCTCGCCTCGGTGAGTTATCATCGCCAAACTCCGGTCTTCAACTCTACTGTAAGCTGGAGGAACTTCTAATCTTAAATCAAGCTCTGAAAATTGTCAATTTGCTTCTTATATTATCTTAATGTGACTGGAGTGATCTAAACTCGCTTAATTCATTGGAAAAGTAATTATTATTATTATTATATTACCGCGTAATTTGATTTAACAATTTCCTATATCGCTTTGATCGAATTGAATTAAGAGTATTTAAGGAGCAGATTGTAATGTGCATGCTGTAGTTGTTTCTGTCAAAGAGCAGCACGCATTGCTCTTTTAATTTCTGTGTTTTAAATCTCAGCTAATGATAGCTAATGCATGTGCATCATTTTCTACTGCAGCAAACATTCTTGATTTCTCTTTTGCCTTGTGTGCACTATTTTTCTAACATGTCCTTTTCTCTCCTAGCCCAAATGTTTACTGTGCCAATCTCACCAGCTGTGGTTGTCTATGCAGGGATGAAGGATGCCGCTGCGGAGCTCCTGGGTCACAGGGAGGCTTTGAAGTGCAGGCTCGGCGGAGGAGGGGGACCTGACCCGGGACACTCAGGGGAGCTTGGCCCGGGCCCGGAAGGCGTGGAAGGGTCCACGATGCTCCCCGGTGATGATATCAGCAGTGGCGGGGGATCCAACACGGTGCAGGTTAACAGCAAAGAGCAGGAGAAACAGCAGCAGAACAACAACAACTCCAATCAGTCCGGAGGCGGGCAGAGCCAGAGCCAGAGTCAGAAACAGAAGCGGCACCGGACCCGCTTCACCCCGGCGCAACTCAACGAGCTGGAGAGGAGCTTCGCCAAAACGCACTACCCGGACATCTTCATGCGGGAGGAGCTGGCTCTTAGGATCGGCCTGACGGAGTCCAGAGTGCAGGTACGAAGGCTGGGAGTGAAGAGGAGAGATGAACCAAAGCTAGACACAAGTCCTGAAGAGATTAAAAAACAGGGACTGGTGCTATTTGACATTTAAAATGTAGGATAAAGCTAAAGCAGCATACAAATAATACTCTGCGACTCAAAGATGAAGTCACAATACAGTACATATCCAAATAAAATCCATTCCAACAGAAGCCTTTCAATTACACATTTTGTGACTTCTGAAATTCTAAATAGGATTTCTCAAAAACATTTTGAAAGTCTTTTCACTGAACATTTGTAGAGTTTTTCAAATGACGTTGAATATTCGAAATGCAGCGTCGACAGTTAGTCATTGCATATAAATAATCAGAGTGAAATAGCTTTAACGAAGTTGCAATTTATTTTTTTCATGCTGTATTACATTTTTTGTTGATGGCTTTATATGCTGCATTATTTAGGATAAGTTGAGGACAAACGTAGATTTTTATTTTCAGTAGCTTCCAATGAAATAATAATATACAGAAGGACGAACAAATAAAAATAAAAAGAAATATTGAACATTATTTTAATGTAAATATATCCCAATTGAACGAAATTATATTTTGTCTGGTCATTATATGAAGACATCTTTTTTTCTAATGCAAGCTTTAATACGTGAGCAGTCACTAAGTATTAGAATACACGGTGTGTGTTGCAAGTGCATATACTTTTTAGGGATTTAAAAGGCAAACACTATGTACATGTGTTTGTTCCATACGCACCTTGCACACACTCGAAATGACAGCCACTCGTTACATGTTAGTTTCGTTACAACAAAGCCTGCTATCATCCTCTCACATCAGATCTGAGACTTTAAATAAAAACTAATATTTGACGATGAGATTTAACCAAACGTCCTGTCGCAGCATTTGTTTTGCAGACATGTTATAACCTCTAAATGCTGCTTCATTCAGAATGCTCCCACATGTTTTGTACCCTACAGAGAACCAAATGATAATTGCATCTTTAGCCTATTACACTCCTTTAATCGCCTTCAGATAAAACTGACATTAACCTTTTAACAAACCTGCTGTGAAAGCTTGACTAAACACTGGGTTTTTTATATCTCAATAATGTCCTCAGTCACTTTCAGTCTGCACAAATACTTCATAAAATATCCACCACATTAGGAATTATAGCGCCACCGCCTTATTAACTATCAATGGTAAATGCACTTGGGGCGCTCACATGTGAAATAATGCCCTATAATAATCATTATTATTATTGAAAGGGTCAATTCAGTTTCTATAGCCTATTTCCATAAAATAAGAATTAGTGAAATGAGCTATGATGATAGCGCTGGAATAAAGGAGCAGATGCAGAGTCTGTCACTGCTCTCTGCGTCTTAATGCCGCTGAGGGTGCACTCTGTCTTTTTTTAAACGGAATGAGAAATTGCATTTTCTTTCCTCTGAAGTGTAATGCATTTCAGGTCGGATTTCATGGCTGGCTACACCGGGGGAAGAGAGTGAGATTGTCCCGTTCTTATTACTGCGCCTCCACTTTCTCAAGCAAATCTTCACATTAATCATAGAGGATTGCGCGTACAACCAAACCTAGGAGCTCAAGGAAAAGTGTGTTTGTCATAGCAATAACATTATCTTTATTATCCGAATGTGTGCTTTGCAATGGCTCCTCCCGAAGACGTAAAACATTATTTAAAAATGAGTACAGTTCAAAATATTTTAGGCAATTTGGCACCGAAATAAAATCATAAACATAATATCTCCATCTCTGAAAAGTCGAGATAATTACGCATATAAATATGAAACGAAATACCATTAAGGCACGGTGAGAAAAATAGTTCCTTAATTTCTAAAATCTTGCTAATGCTTTGTAGTAAAATCAAATAATTAAAATATTACTTTTAACTACTATATTCACGAGTTGTGAATACAACAATATAAAGAACTGAGATGACATGAGAAGAAGGAAAAAAACAGTTCCCTAAGTATAAAGTGTCAATATTTGTTATTCAATATAAAGGTCTAATAGGCTATAACATACATTGAGATGAAACCACAGTTTGATATTTTATAGGCGTGTTCGGGATCAAGATTAAAGAATAATAAAAATAAATGTAATCTATTTTTATTTATTATTTGGAGACTTTTTTGCACAAATCTGAACAAATGTAATGCGCATTTTTAAAAGCTGATAAGATCCTGTAAAGATAAATCAGTGTTTTTCTGCTACAGATTTATTGTTGGTGCTTCGCATTATCATCATAATAACACACTGATGTCATAACCTTTTTATGTGCACTTTCAGCTCTGATAACATGACCTGTCGGTGCTCCTGCAGCCATTATACCTCTGCTCTTCCTAACTCATCTCCTGTCTGTCCGCAGGTCTGGTTTCAGAACCGACGCGCCAAGTGGAAGAAGCGCAAGAAGACCACCAATGTGTTCCGGTCTCCGGGGACTCTGCTGCCGCACCACGGCCTGTCCCAGTTCAATTCAGCGGCAGCAGCAGCAGCGGCCATGGGCGACAGTCTCTGCTCCTTCCACGCCAACGACACCCGCTGGGCCACGGCAGGGATGCCGGGAGTATCTCAACTGCAGCTCCCGCCGTCTCTGGGCCGCCAGCAGGCCATGGCGCAGTCCCTGTCTCAGTGTAGCCTCGGTGCAGGGCCGCCACCCAACTCCATGGGTCTGTCCAACATGTCAAACGGCTCCGGGCTTCAGTCACACTTATACCAACCCACTTTCCCCGGGATGGTACCTGCGTCCCTCTCGGGCCCGAACAACATGAGCCACTCGCCTCAACTGTGCACGTCCCCGGACAGTGAGGTCTGGAGAGGGACAAGCATCGCGTCGCTGCGCCGCAAAGCGCTGGAGCACACAGTTTCCATGAGTTTTACCTAGACGAGAGCTTTTTCTTTACTCACAGATTTCTTCTTAAATTCGTATTCATACAATCCGATGCACCGGGAGACATACAAACAGGATTCTTGTTCAAATAAAAAAAATCGCTGAACACAACATGTTTTCCCCTCCCAAATCCACATAACAGGAAGCTATTTATCCGGCCTGTTGGTCTTTATCAAGCATATGACTGGTTCTATTTTAAGATATAATTTATTATTTCGCATGTAGCCTATGACAACTATTTATTTGTCTATTTAAATAACTTATTTGCTCTGTATGTATTTATTTATTTACTTATTTATTTGGCACATGCAGCCCTGGCCTTCAGGGCTTTTATTGACATTTGCTTTGTGACTGACTTTTGAAGACACCTTCTATGGATACTTTTAAATCAAAACCAAGATATGGATCCCTTTTCCACCCGCTGCACAGCATGCACCTCTGAGAGGCCAAAGGGATGCACAGTGGACTGCAGAAACAAGTCACCTGGAGGTTTTTAAGAACATGAGAGATTCACCTGAAGAAGGAAGAGCGATTTGACAGGAATCAGGACATCATGGAGGACTTGACTGCATGTCCAAGGCAAAAAAAATAAGGGACAAATCTATAAACTAAAACTTGGAAACTGACTTAACTATAATCTGTTATATAGGATGTTTTGTGTAGCGGAAGCACTATTGTTCCCATTTGGTCAGTTTGTGATAAATTATGTTTCCAAAATTATGTCTGTGCTTATCAAATTCTGACTTTCTTAAATGTTTAAAACCACTTTGTTTCATGGACATGTTT
Organism: Eleginops maclovinus; assembly: GCF_036324505.1. NCBI lineage: Eukaryota > Metazoa > Chordata > Actinopteri > Perciformes > Eleginopidae > Eleginops > Eleginops maclovinus. The sequence goes on along the minus strand of NC_086356.1, from coordinate 16,141,138 downwards.
ATATCAATTAAGTGTAAATGATCAAATAAAAATCATTTTCAATTATGTCACACCATGAATCAACCCTCCTTTTTTAATGCAGAATCAGAGGACACTGCCATTACTGTCCAGCAAAAAAAACCTCCAAAACCTCAACTTGTAATATTCTTTGAGACAATGCACCTATGAAGGTATTTATATCATTTATTGATCTCTAGAAGTACAAGAATTTTTTTGAACCTCATAAAGGCGCTCTTATGTCTCATTTAAATCTCTTGGTCCGACATTATGTGTCAGATCAGTGATCTCCTCTACAAACAACAAATGAAGACATGAAAAACACTTCCACAACAAAATTGGGCCAATAGGGCCAAAACGGATTTTACATAAAAAGTTAAATGTGTGCTGAAATAGTGTTTTGTTCTGCAGGACTTTGGTCAGTAGCCTAATGGAAATCTCTGGGAAGTTGAGGACAGTAACTGTCAGGGTTTGGGAAACAGGACCCAAGTGCAGTAAATCAAGGGGAAGCAGGTAAGGGTCCAAACAAAAAGCGAGCTTTATTCAAAAGCTGTTGATGAAAACACGAAGCAAGGGGAACACAGGACATGAAAAACACTTAGCTTCAGACATGAAGGGCGACAGGAACAGGCAGGTATCTTGGACAAGATCAGGGAAGAAATGACGACCGGACAACAGACGAAAGGGAAACAGGGACTAAATACACATGGGTCATCACAAGACAAGAGACAGCTGGAAGGGGGTGGGGGGAAACAGAGGGGCAACAGGTGAGCACAATGACACAATCAGGCACAGGAGGGAAACGCAGACAGGAAGTGAAGCTTAACGTGAAACAAGAGGGAAAACATTTCAAAATAAAACACACAACACAAAGACACGACAGACACGAAACAAGGATCATGACAGTAACCACTAGATTAATAGTTATTAAGTATAGCACATTTATGCTAAATACATTTACATTTCAAAATGAAATACAGTTTTTTTGTTGTATTACACTACATTTATATGTTGACTGCTTTGCTTTAATTAAAATAATAGCAGTTTAATAAAAATAAAAAGTATAGCTACAACACAACTTACTTTATAATGCTGCTTGGCAATATACTAAGTTATTTTACAGTACAAAATCATTCATAATGTTATTTTTGTCTAAGTTTAGAGTTTCTATGATAATACTTTTATATACTTTTGAGTCCTCCACCTCTGCCCCCGGTTTCAGGGTGCTTAATGGCCCTGATTGAACAGCAATTATATGTTCCATGTGTCGGCTCTTGAATACAGTATTGCTGTATGGAATCTCACCAATGATATGAGGACCAGATGTTCTTATCCATACAGAACTAAGAAAGCAAGAAAATGAAGTCATGCATTTCTTTTTTATGTGGACAAAGGTTTTCCAATAGTAGCTGGATGGCCGTACGTCATCAAGGAGCAACTCCACACAAAAGGCTCAATTCCCTTTTAATTATTGAGGCAAGATCAGATGTGTCCAACTCAATCTTAGTAAGGACCAACTTGACAAATTAGCTAAGGACCCAAAGATGTTATTTTTCATTTTATTATCTTTTAACGAGAAAATACAACAAAAATCCAGAAACAAAGCAATTTCAGCAGAGTGTTACTGTTCAATCAGCTGCTTCTCATGCCATATGTCACACATGAAGTAAATAAAGAAAGAATCCCCTTTTTATAACAAAAAGAAGGGGTAAGATTTTGTTTCTCTTGTTTCCTGAATTGTTGATAATTGTGGGACCCCTCAGATTTATAGGGACGATGTTGAATACACTTTTGCTTGTTAATATTAAATCATCCTTTAAAATAACACCATTTTTTTTCATGTGCTCTTGAGTACGCTGTGTAGTTCTTTCATGATGTCTGGATTATAATCACATACGAATCAGGGGACGGGGAAGCACACAGAGATTTTTGCAGTCTAGCGACAGATGTGAAATAATATAACATAAATGTAATAATTTGTTTCACTATCACCCAGGTTAATTAGTTTGTGGAAATGGGTAACCTATTTCTCATTGGGTAATTTGTCACACACTGACGAGGTAGCCAATCAGTGACCCTGCTGTTGGTGGGATCATTTCTCCCAGAATGCTGTGCAGCGAGTGTGTCGTGGAAAATGTGAGAGCAAGCCAATGTTTACCTCATATTTATTCCACACAAATAAATGAAATCAGTCAATAAACCATCCAAGTGTGAATATGGCTCTCTCTGTCCCGGATTATGAATGAGAGCTCATTAATTTTCCTGTGTGTGTGTGTGTGTGTGTGTGTGTGTGTGTGTGTGTGTGTGTGTGTGTGTGTGTGTGTGTGTGTGTGTGTGTGTGTGTGTGTGTGTGTGTGTGTGTGTGTGTGTATGTTTCTATTGTGTGTTGTGTGTTATAATATGTTCATATGGTTGTTGTGTTTATGTCCACATGTTTATAACTGTCTGAAAAGAGGAAGTTTGAATGGAATAATTTAAATGACTATTTATGTAGCATTACCAAAATAAGGATTCAAAAGGTCAACATTTTAGCCAAATGTCAAAAATATTTTGACATTTTGAAAAACACGATATTTGCTTTCTTGGCAAAACAAATATAGAAAGCACAAATAGCTATAACATTACATTTCAGCCTATTTCGTTCTTTTGTTGACAGAGCCAGGCTAGCTAGTATCCACAATTGCAAGTATTTATGCTAAGCTAAGCTAAGCTCACCTGCTTAACGAATAAGCATGAAGGAAGCTTTCATCCAGCTTTCGGTAAGCAAGCAAATAAGCCTATTTCCCAAAAATGTTGAACCTTATCTTTGAAGAAAAGGGTGTTTTAGATAGGGGAGAAAAATCTTTAGCCTTTATTTAGTGCAAACAAATATTAGAAAGTTTAGCTGAGGCTTCAGCAGTCAAAATCAGCCATAGCATTGGGTATCTTAAGACAACTTCTTTGTTGCACAAAAGTATCTTTGTTATCATTCTCACAGTAAAAAGGTGAGCATACTTGGCCATTTTAGGTCATTTTTTGCTTTCAGCAAAAGCTAGTTGTGATGTCTGCACGCTAACTAGGAAGCTAAATCCAGCTGCCAGTTATCTTAGCTTAGCATTCAGGAATCTCATCAGGATCTGTGTTGGGACATAAAGCAACCATAAACTGTTTAAATGTACATATAGACATGTGTGTGTTGCTTCAAGAGAACCTTTAAACAAAATGTGAATATTCAAATACAAAGTTGCAACGCTGAATTGATCTGAACCTGTCTTTTTTCTGTCCTTAAATCAACCAATAATGTAAAAAATATGATCTCTGAGAGCAGTTTGGGCCAAACATCCTATCATTCACTGTCTAAAAAAGTAAATATCTGGGGTTTTTGGGGGTAGAGGTATGTTGGCAGCATCATATCCACGTTATGGATCCAAATTCATGAGAAGTTTAATTTTATTTGACAGGCAGAGTCTAGTAGTGTCTTGGTGATTGTTATGCCAGATGGCAGCGAGAAAATCCCATTTGAATGTTTTATTAATTTTCGTTAAACTGGATAGGTTCGCCGATGCTGTCTTTGTGCTCTCACTGACGAGGCTGACTGACATCTCGCTGCTCCCTCCATTTGTCATTGTTTGAAAAGGTCTTAATTGTATTACATGCAAATGAAGAGATTTGATTTTTGTCCATTATCTATTCATAAGAGAAAATGAACAGAACATAAGTGGGTCACCAAATGAGGGAGGGAGGGTGAGAGAAGGAGGGGAGAGAGGGAGACAGTGATGACAGAGGAAGATGATACACAGGAGAGGAAGATGATACAGAGGGAAACAGGAATGGCAGCTTTACATTACTAAGCTCTATATCTTCTAACTTTTGGTGTTGCACAAAAAAAAATCCTCATGTGCAAAGCATGTCTCTGTATGAGTGTGTGTAATAGGTCAAGGCTGATAATTAACCTTTGATGACTGAAACACAGCAATTACAGTCATACTCATGTGACAAATCAAAGTGACAAGCTTGAATGCACTCAGCCATCCTCCCTGGTCATCTTTAGACCATCACCCTCTGAATTATAAGCCATATATATTTTAATCAGATCCACATGCACTTTGTTTTAATAAGGTCCTATGGCACATGTCTCACCAAACAGGTTAAGTTAAAACAACACGTTTTCATTTAAACTACTTCCTCCTAAAGTTATTTTGAAAACTGTTGGCGATGTAGAAAGTGGGAAAAATGTTTATGAAATAGCTGTGGAGTTTTGAAATGTAATTTTTTTGTTGCAAAAGAAAGACAAATCTATCCAAATCCATTGTATCACAGTGGAGGCAGGTGTTCCAAAACCTGCAAATAAAATATGTAAAAATCTAATTGCATGGCTAATATCAATGAATGTGGGAATAATTTTGGATATTTGACTGCTCCTTTAAAGGATAGGAAAATACTTGTTCTTGTCCCAGTTCATTGGCATAATAGCATCTTTCCTACAATAGGATAAGGGCGAAAAGGCTGGTTTTCCTAACCCAACAATTGTACAAGATTGCCTACCTTTTCCCAGAATGTGTTTTCCTGGTGCAAAGATGGGATTTTATACTAAAAATGCTGAAACTGTGGCAAATACGTTGTCATTTTGTGTAACTTTGTATATTTCTGTAAGCTTTTTCATCTAGGATGGTGTCGCTTCATTGCCAATATGGAAAAGAGGAACAATTGGGGCAACCAATAACTGTCTGGGCATGTGAGTATTACATTATGATATACAGTATCTTACAAAACCTGATGAGGAATTCATATTTCTAAAGAAACAGGAATTATAGAGGAATACTTTTTATTGGACTTTTAAAGGTGCTCCCTTGCCTGTTTAGGTTCTGAGTGCAGATCCCATGCAGGGCAGAGTCCACGCTAAAGCAGAATACAGTGAAAACCTGATGAAGGGGGACAGTGAAGTGTGTTGGTCAAGAATGAGACTCTCTCTTCTACAAGACCCCTCAGAACAGCGAGGGAGCGAACCCAATATTGAATAGTGTTGTTGGCCCATTGTTAAATTACAGCTTAATTCCTTTTCCATCATCATAACCATTTGTTTTCCTTACAAGGCGGAGATAGGGGGATGAGATCCGGCACTGTAAGCAGAGGGAGAGGGAGAGGGAGAGGGCAGACTTTTTCTTTGATTTGACTCTGGTCTTTAGTTTTGGTGGCCATCGCATCATCACTCCCCCTCTCAGCTGATTCCTGCCATTGGTCATATTTGACACCTGGTCCACACCAGGCCAAGGCAGCTTTTCCTCCCATTTCTCCCCAGTGAACTCCTGAATCTCTGCTTTACCTCCATCTCTGTGCCCGCCTATTTTTTTATACACTGTTTTCTCTAATCTTCTCCCTTTTAGTGTGTTTTTGTAAAACAATCCTTGCCCTACCTCATATTTAGGTGCTTTTTCTAGCCTTTTAGTCTGTTTCTATGTCAGTTGGTATACCACATTTGTCCTGAATTACTTCTACAACTGCTGAATGGATTGCCTTTTGATTTGGTGCAAAACGTCACTGTACTCAAAGGACGAATCATAACGATTTTGTCGACTCTGAAATATTTAAACATCTGTCGGTACATATTTTGTACAATGCATGGTTACAAGATGTGCTCCTTCTGCCTTTTGCTCACATCATGAGGTTGACATTTGAGTTTAGAGTGGTTTGATAATGTCAGTTTTATTGTTGATATGTAAATCACATTTCCCAATTAATGTTGTGCATTCCCATTCATCTCAGCTTAATAACAGCAGGTTAACTATCTTTTTATGAGCATATTATCAGGCTGACATTAGCATTACGCTGAAAGTAGCACTGTAGTAGTACAGCCTCATAAAGCGGCTGCCTTGGATCACATTCTCACATCTTTTGCATCCATTATTCAAAACCTTAGAGTCTACATATTTGACCTATTCATCCAGATATCTGACAGATAGTTAAACAAACACAGCATCACCCATCCCCAAATCTAAAACCCATTCACTCCATATCAGCCGATCCCACTCCCTAAGCCTCCTCCTTTCTCTAGCTGCCCTTGAGCTTTTCTATTACCGCATGGAAAGCACCTCGCAGCCCCTGACAAGCGCGGCGGATCGACACTAAATCAGAAATCAGTGCCAGCCGCAGATCTGAGCCACCATGAAGGTCACAGGCCCTACACTGCGTGTCGTCTCAATCGGGGGAGCAGGAGTAGACACAGCTAGGGTGATGTGTGACTGTATGAGTGTGTGTGTCTGGCATGTGTGTGTATCTTTGTGTTAACAGGGGAGACACCGAGAGGATGAGGAGAATGGAGAATAGATGAGGAGGATATGGAGGGAAAGCAGGTCAACATTGATGCAGAAGTCATGGGATGTAGGAGAGAAATAAGGGGCACTAAAAACAAGTTTAGACAGAGAGGTCAAAACCATTAAAATCATAAAAGAAAATCAATCAAATGTTGTCTTATAAAATCTAGATAAATGTTAAAACCTTTGAAACAAATACAGTTTTTTTCTTGGGTATTGGGGGTTTGAAGCTTCCTCTGATCTCATGGGATTGTTACACACTGCCATCTAGTTGTACAATGGAGAATGACATTCCAAAATGTGTGCTTTTAACTTCTCTTGGTTGTTTAAATTTCTGATGGCAGAATAATGTATCAGCAGTTTAACATTAAAAGGCTGTTTTTACATTTATAAAAAATAAAAGTATTCATATAAAGTAATTTTAACTGTGGTTTGGCTAATAATACTGATGGAGCATAAAATCAAAATGTCCAGTTCTACCCTCTGATTGAGCTCTTTTTTCTCACACATAACAGTTTTTATATTTTGCATAACCTATCATTTTAATTGTATAATCTAAAACGGTTATTCTGTACATATTTGCCACACATCTAATTTCCTTCCTCGTGTTTATTGTGTGCACCAAAAACCAACGTACATTTTTGCAGGTAAAATCCTACTTAGACCTGGAAATGTACTCCAATTATTCATTATTCAATTATTGAAATGTATGTGAATATTTTGTATAATACGTTTATATTTTTTTGTTGAAAACCCCAAATATAAATACAAACAGTGTCTACATATTTTCATGTTACTCTGGCCGTGTATGTTTAAGGCAAACACGTATATAGCAATAAATAAAATGTATTGGTAAAGAAGTATCAGTATTTATAGATACTCAGTATTATAGAATGGTGTTTGTCCTACAAAGGCTTCCGTAGGTTTAGTCACATGAATGATTTGTTTTTGTCGTGACAGAATCAGCAAGTTAACACGTAGCTAGCAGAGACTACTACTACTACTACTACTGCAACAACGGTATTTACTGGTTAAAATATCAGGTCATCAAAACATAGATCTTAAAAGCTTCCCACAAGAGCGACAAATCGGACATACATCAGGCGGAAGCCTCTCTGGTTTCTGCTTACCCTAATGAGTGGTGAGATGCAATGCACGCACCTGTAGTGTTTGTTGTGCTTTCAGTTACACGGTTGTCTTATATCGACTCTTCTGTGTCATTCAGGTAACGGTAACCGAACAAAACGATGCTTCGGTGGATTCTTGGTGGTCGAGAAGCTCAGGGTTCATTGGAGGTAAGATGTAACGGTAGCCGTGAAGCTAATGCTATGCTAATTGTTTGGTCTACGTTTCCTTTCGTTTTTTACATCACTGTGAAGTTATTTTGAGGTTGGATATCTGACAGTCATCCACTGCAGTCTGTTTACTGTTTTAAAACAAAGTATAGCCTTTTCAATACAAAACTGCTGAATTTTGAGAACACATTTGACATAATTATTGTCTGCTGAGTTAATAAACTTTTCTTTCGCACTTTATAGGCGGTTTCTTCAAGTGGTCTCTGAAAAGTCACATGATAAATCTGATGAAATAAATATCAATAGTGGAAAGTAGAGAAAACAATGCGCTGCAGCACAAATCACTACCTTTACCTGCTATGCCACTTTGCTGTAAGAAATGTTAAATTCCCCACTGTGGGACTAATAAAGGATTTCTGATTCTGATAACTCAAACGTAAGAATGTTAATGTCTCTTCGGTGGAACAACTGCAAGACATCTGAAACATGACATGGGGCCCCAAGGGAACACACTTTATTGGCACCAAACCAGAAACATGAAACCACAGCTTTAACAATGCATTGTTTTTAATTACGAAACATATTGTGTTAAGGTAAAATCTTAATATGACAAGTAAACAAAGCTGTCATATAAATATAGAGCAGTAACAAGTACAACATTTCCCCATTCTAAATGCAATTGAGTACAAGTATACAAATGGAAATACTTAAAGTCCCTGCATTCACTCTCTCAGAAAGTCCACTGTCTAACTCTGCAGCTCAGCCTGTTTGTCTCACTACTTTCCCTCTTATGTCTGCAGAAAGGCTCCGTGTTGTGCATCGGAGAGGAACAGCCCAAAAACTGGTTCACTGAGCTGCAGGTGCTGAAAGGACATTTTGACATTGTTCGATTTCTGGTGCAGATTGATGACTTCAGGTAAGCAGACCACAACCCCCCCTCCATCCTCTTTTTTTCTCTCTCTCTTTCTAACCTCTCTCCTCTCTACCCTTGGCTGGCCTCTATCCCTCTGTGATTGACAGGAGATCCTCACCTACAGAAAACTTACAGAGCATGACAAGAGCCCAATCATCACCACTATGTGATTGTGTGTGCACAGTACAGTATACAAAAAACCCTTTAATGCTATCCGTACACACATGCACGCACACATCTAAAGGTTTTGCACCTGATCTCGCCTCCACTGCTTTGTGGAAGCATGCTGCACACATTACGGTAGAGTGGGTCTGCATAAGTGGTCAGATTGGGATTTATAACAGAACTAAGTGTGTGTGTGTGTCAGGAGGTGGGGGCTGCTTCACGCCTGGTCTCCTCCAGTAATAACCTCCTCCTATGGGTCTCGTCCTCTCCGCACACAGGTCCTCAGTCGGGGGCAAAGGGCAGAACATTCTCTCCAGATTGCTTTTGAAGTCCGAAAATGTATCCTCGACAGTTCCTCTCTTCTCATTTTATCTCTTTTTTTATCCGGTCATCCTGTCTGTTGATTTTGGGAACAGGTATTGTGGATGCTTGAGGGTCAGAGGGCAAGTGAAGGTGGAAAGCCCCAGGACAGATGTTTTTTTAAGATTCCTTGAGAGGAGATGGAGCTACAGGAAATGATTCCTCACACAGATAGAGATTAACTTGGTGTGTTTGGCTACGTTTAGGATGAGGCCTGCCAGGTGCACTGAATTATTTTCGTCACAACCCACAACTAATTTTTGTCAACTCAAACCGTTCATCTTATGTTTTGCAGATGTGCCTCAGCTGGCGATGATGGCCTTGTTTTGGTGTGGAATGTCGAGGTAATAGGCTGCAAGTTGATTATTTCAGTGCGTTATGGAACTGTACACAACACAGTGGCACTAATTGTTCTTTCTTTCCTCTTCTTCCTGACTGTTAGACTGGAGAAAGACTGCAGGAGCTGAGGGGCCACTCCCAGCAAATAACAGCCATAAACACCTTCACCTGTAATGATGGAGACATGTCGCACATCTCGCTCATCACAGCGTCCTCTGACCGAAGTCTCAGTGTATCCTCAAACTGAAAGACAGAGCAAACAGTACTTTTAAACACATACTAAAATCATTCGTAATTTATTCTCTTGTTTTATAATTAAAACTGTATTTTCCTTAACCTGAGTTTTCAGCTGTGGGACCCGGACACAGGCAACAGGGTTCAGACCATTTCAGATCTTCAGTCTTCTGTAAAGGTAACATGGAGAGCTGGCTTTATTTAACCAACGACTTGACATAATGCTATTAATGTTACATTTAAATAAGAAGTATTTGCTTAGTCAAATGTAACATTAATATTCTTAGCTGAAGTAGTTGGTCCTTTTCTTACTTCTATATTGTACCATTCTGCTTTGTGCACTTCACTGTTCCATGTTACATTTTTTTTTTACCATTACTTCCTAACAAGAACGTGTCTAAAAAGCACTTTTTTCCATGAAAATCTAGAAAGATAAAGATTTATATTAGTTTTGAAGGAAGCTTACATATTTTCTACCAACCAGTAAACTCCATACATACTGTTATAGAATAGCACATTTTGGTCTTGTTGTTTGATATTCTATTAAATTAAGTCTTTGTTAAATTAAGTTTTTTTTGGCCAGAAAAGTAACATACTAATTAAAATGTTGTGACACTTTTTTTCTCTTCTGCCAGTTATGATTCAAGATACAAGTGGTTATTGCATCCCCTGATCACACATTAAGGTTAATTACAGCATCTCAAGGCTAATTATATGAATTATTTTCATTGCTGAGTAATTTTGTTTGTGTGTCCATGTCAAAATAAAAACCACACGTGCTGATCCTTGTGTGTGTCTCTCAGTGTCTGCTGGTACTGGAGCGGCAGTGTGTGTTTGTGTCCGGCGGGGGGGAGCTGTGTGTGTGGAACAAAGACTTCCAGCTGCAGTGTCACCGACCCAACCACAGCGACACCGGTGAGGAGAAACAAAAGGAAAATAACTGTCACAATAAACCTCTCACGTGAGATTGTTGCACCAACTAAGCGCCCCCCCAACACTGCTGTTTGCACACACTGATTTATGTTGTCATTTTGGGGTGTTTTACTTATCATTCTGCAGGAATAACTGCTTTGATAGAGCTGCCCAAGAACTGCATAGCAGCGGCCATGGATAAAGAGATAGGTAAGAGACAGAGTTTTATGAAAATAATGCTAAATATGTGCAAATAGAGAAAAACTACAGCTTTAATTCGGAGCCAATATTGTTGATATCAAACAATCATACAAACTTTATTTGTATAGCACTTTTAATACACTAAAGATAATTCCAAGTGCTACCAAACCAAAAACAATAAACAAAAATAAAACAATATTCATGAACAGACCAAGTTTGTGATTTACCCAAAAAACTTCAGTCAATAAACCCAGCACAGAATACAAAATACATGTACCAATGCATTTTGTTTTTTGCAGTGATCTACAGGCTGACGGTCTCTACAGATTCTTCCATATCGGTGGCTGAGGTCCGCTGTCTCTCCGACCACCAGGACAGAATCCGAGCTCTTATTAACGTCAATGGTTCGTTATTTCACTTAAAATCTGACTTGTTGTTGAAAATCCAATCAGCTTTCAAGAGAATGAGAAACTGCATGTTACACCCTGTAGCTTTATATGACTTTAGCTCTGCTTCTTCCCCAGATGGGCTCTTTGCGAGTGGCTCCCATGCGGGCGAGCTGATCTTATGGGATGCGATTGAATGGAACATCACGGCCTATGAGCACATCCTGTGGGAGGAGTCACAAGCCTGCACTCAGGCCGAAATACGATTGACTGCTCCCAAACCCAGTGAGATGTCAATACAGCATCTGACCACCAATGGAAGGGTGAGGAAGACGGGGTGTATTCATTGTGTATCATTCAACATTTTTGGTATTTTGTTTTGCTATTGTGCTACATGAATAAAGTTGTGTGTGTGTGCTTTGTAGCACATCCTCGCCGCGGTGGGCAGCGGTCTGTATGTGTACAGCATTCTGACCAAGGCTGTGGTGGCCTACAGGAAGGTGGCACACGACTCTAATGTTCTACACACCATGCTGTTATCGGACAGGTCAGATATCTGTTCCTGTCTCTAACCGCTTCAAGATGGGATAAAAAATGAAACATGATTCATTTAAAAAGGACATTTCGTTGTGGAAAATGTTTTATTCTGCAAAACATTTTTCTCCATGCACGTATAATAAAACCTCTTGGCTTTGGAGAGTTTAACCAGAGATGATCTTTTGAGCTTTTTACAACTGTGGCCCGTTAAAAGTATGCTTTTCTTATATTATACTTCTTAAATATATGTGTAAAGATATATTACACAGGTGTATTCATGTATTAATAAGACCACTTTTCAAATATATCCAATCAATTAAAGTTTAAAAAATGTTCGAACAAATCTTAATTGATACAAAATGTATAAAAGCTTGAAATATACTCTTCATATTTCCCCCTGTTTTAAGGAATGAGCTGCCAACAGTTTTTGTAACAAAATAAATGAAACCCTATAGAGAGCTGTGATGTAGGCTGTTCAAGTATCAAGAATACTTACATTTACATTACTACTTACATTTGATTGATTTGATAACTTATAGCTGAAATGATGTGGCAATATACTCCACTGCTGGTGAGGGGCCAAGCCCATCGTATGTTATTCTGTATGTGGCCCTCAGTGAAAAAAGTTTGGACACCCCTGACATACAAGAAGCAAAGATGATAGAAAGAAACATTAAGAGTTTGCGAAAAGCAAAAGACTAAGGAACAATGCATATCTGTGATTACACTCTCTAGGATTGTCATTGATTAGACTAAAAGTTGTTGTTGACACTGTCTCTGTTTCAGCGAGCTGATGTCCTGCTCTGAAGACGGCAGTGTGAGGATGTGGGAGATCCAGGACCTGCCTCTGTCCGCTGAACCCGCCTCTTCAGGTGACACACACAACAGGGCATACACACAAACAGACATTTTGTCTGATGTGACACTGCTGATAGGATGCCAAGTCATTCACATATTCAGACATATCAAGAAGAAGGCCATCGTCCCATTTCCTCTTCTGGATATTCCACTTTAACTGAATTCTGTTCCCAGTGATGGATTACAGAGGTATGAATCCAGAAGTTCAATGAGGGGAAATTGCCTGCACTCAATTCTTGTGTGTGTAACCGAGTCTCTTGATGTTGGGGTGGAGGTGCAGTAATGCACTCCAGATGGGGTATTGTATATATCAAAGGAGAGTTACTGTAGCACTCAGAGGTGTGTTTTCTCCTTAAGTGCTCTGAAGTAGAGTGTGTGTGTGTGTGTAGCTGCTAGCAGTCGGTGAGAGCTTTAGAGATCCTGAATAGATCTTGTTGGAGAGTACTTCATATTCATTTTTATTGTTTGTCTTTATCACTTATTTTATGTCTCCAGGAAACCAGAGATCAACATGTCCAACCAAGTGTATTAGCCATAATCGAGGCAATTTGGAAGGGTCCAAAAACATTTAGTTTATAATGCAGAGCTGCCAACATACACGATTTTGGCGTAGCAGATACGATTTCCAGGCCCTAATTACGCCGCTACGCTTGACTTGAATATCCTACGCATTACCCAACAAATCGAAAAATGAATCGTGTAGCTGGCAGCCTCGTGCCTGTGTTGACATCCAACCAGCCCTAAAGCTCACATATAAGCCGTGTGAAAAAGGCCCTCTCACTTGGACTGTTCCGTTTCCCCCCCTTTAGTTTGGATTAGTCCATGTAATGGTTTGGCCCAATATCTAACGTCTCCGTAGTTGGTGACGAGGGCTGTGAGTTCCTGCTGCTGTATTTCCAGTTTACCTGTGTTAGTGTGCGTCCATTAAGATGTAAGTACTGTTAAGTTGATATGTGTTTTGTATTGACTGTGTTATAAGAATGTATGATGTATGTAGGAGAAGTTGAGAGTTTGCAGCTGCAAGAGCTAACTAACCATGCGCTCATTTCTGCAAGTCATGCTAACCTCATTCTGCCAAATGGGCACTATTTAAATATCCCTGAGTTGGAATTTGACATGAAGAATCTTAATATTTACCCTGTTGGTTATGTGTGATATTAAGTTAAGAAATCTAGCTGTAATAATGAATAGTTCCATGAACATGTGCCTGCTACATTTTCTCATAGAAGCTACTGTGGCTACAGCCATTGCCTTATGTTGGAGTGCCATCTAGTGGCCAAGTTTGTATTGCAGAAGATTGCAAGTTGAGTTGATCTGTTAGCCATGCAATGTTAGTAATACTTATTATTGTATCCTTATTTCAGAAACCACACACACACACACACACACAAGCAAATGCATGTAAAGAAAGTTTAATAAAGAAAGAAAGAAGATAACAACGTGATTTACTGTCACTCAATGGTGGATTGGCATCTGGAACATTAGTTTATAATAGACGACGGACAAAGTCATCCAGTCTATTTTTCAAGCCGTTTTATGATCCGTCCCTTGCGTTGACAAAGAGCCAATAGGATCGGCTGTACTTCTTTTTTGTAATACCCTCACTACTGTTACCAGGATGCTATGCTGTTTTGGCTCCCGCTGTTGATGAAGAATTCTATTCATGTAGACCAGTGCCGTGCGGTGAGCTCGTAGCTGGCTTTCAGAGTCAGATATGTGAAAAATATGTGAAGTCAATAGAGTTTATTAAAACATAATTCAATTGGCAGCTTGCACATTGACTACTGGTTGTTTTTCATATTTTATCTCAGCATTCTTCACACACACCTATGATAGGTACAACGAGTTGGCAGTTGGTAGCTAGAGAACTCGTGTTAATAACTGGTAGGCTAATATATTATTTCATGCGAAGATGCACAGGCACCCTGAGGATTTTTACCTTTACCCATTGAAATACAATGAGTTAAATCGGGGAAACTATAACATCAGCTCGATAACTAGCTATCATTACATGCGAATTGAACGCTTCCATTTAAATCGTTTAGGTTATTTAAGTCTCTTGAGCTAGCTAGCATAGCAACTAGATAACTATAGCAACCAAAAAACACAACTTTAGCTGCACAGTTTAATTTCTCAAACTCAGCTCACCAATACATTAAAAAAAAGATCGTTGGGTTCAAAGTGATCACAACGACGTTGTATGATGTTAAATGGATGACAGACATTAAACAATCCCCTCGGAAACACTCGGATATCAATGTAATCTTGGCTAATAATTAAACGTACTGGTGGCTTTCCATTCGTCTGCATTTGCATTGTTGTATTTTGTGGCAGATTCATCGGGGTAAATCATTATGGTTACATACTGTTACATATATATATCGGGGTAAAATCCATCAAGCATCTTTGTAACACAGCAGGGAGGCATTATACAGGAGGGAATATTTCCTCACTTGCATCTTTGTTACAGAGCAGGGAGGCATTATACAGGAGGTGCTAATTTCTCACTAGCTCCGCTTTGTGAGGGATTGCTCAATCTGACGTGAGGCGCCGCTCTTTGCCTTACCCCGCTTGTCTCCTCTGCTCAGGTCACGAGCAAATTCAGCTATTTTGGTTATAAAATTATTTAAGATCATTGGAATCATACAAAAATTACATTTATAGCACAGATAAGTAGAACATATTAATATCTGGGTTTTTTTCATTATATAATTTAACATATGTGTTGTGTTTTTATTATCTTAATTTCTAATGGACCAATGATAATTCGTGAATACACTATGCCCGCGAAATCGCGGAGCGAGCTGTCAGTTGAAGTCTATCAAAAATGGATGGTGAACGTACTTGTCCTCCGCTGAAAAAGCGGCGAATTTCTGAACAGCGCTTCAAGCTAGAATATAACGCAGAATGGCCGACCATCACCCGGTCGAGGCTGGACGACTTCCACGCTTACTGTATGTTGTGTAAGACAGATTTTAGCGTGAGGCATGGGGGCCGACACGACGTTGAAAAGCACATCAGGACTGCTAAACACACGTCATACAAGGCGGCAGTGGAAGCTACAAGGCCCATCGCGGGCTTCTTTACGGTTGACAGTGACACCAGTGTCATAAATGCCGAAGTGCTCGCTGTGGACTTTCTGGTGGAACACAACATCCCGATCGCGGTGGCCGACCACATCGGGCCACTGGTGAAAAAGATGTTTCCGGACTCGAAAATCGCTGGTAAGGCTCAAATGACAAATAGCCTCAATTCATCTCAAGCATTCATAGGCATAGATTTATATCTGTATACTGTCACAATACACTCTACAATCTGTACAGACTATATAAAACAGTTACAGTACTGCCCTGGTTGATAATCTGATTTAAATCTTGCAAATTAATCATTGCTAATTTATAGCCTACTGATACTGTATCATTCTAATAAACATTTTTCATTTTATGTAAAGGTGAAAAAAAAATAGCCTAGGCCAACTTACTCTACAGAGGATTAATATCATGATTGTAATTCTGCAATTCTGTGTAATCTAGAGTATAATCATGATAATACAATGCAATATTTTTGTGATTGCAATTGCAGGAAAGTATGGGTCTGGTCGCACAAAGAGCAGCGCCATTGTTGGAGCTCTTGCCAAGGAGGATGCGTCTGTGATCACGGAGGCAATGAGGACAGCTCCATACTCCCTAGCCACGGATGGGAGCACTGACTATGGAGACTGTAAGCTGTATCCTCTTGTTGTGAAGTACTTTGATCGAGGACTTGGGCGTGTTCTGACAGTACTCCTATCTTTGCCAGAGTGTCATGAGGCATCTACTGGGCAGAACATATTCAAACTCATTGACAATGAACTTGAGAAACGTAGCATATCCTGGGACAACTGCATGAGTTTTGGGGCAGATAATGCCATGGTGATGCAGGGACTCAAAGCTGGCACGGCAGGCTACATCAACAAAAAAAACAGTGCAGTATATGTGCTGGGATGCCCGTGCCATCTAATTCATCTAGCTGCAGAAAAAGCTGCTGCTCAGCTTCCAGTGTCCATTGAAGAGCTGCTGGTGGACATATACTTCTACCTAGACAAATCCAGCAAGAGGAAACAGGGACTGAAGAAATTTCAGGATCTGTGTGGAGTGGAAATGAGAAAGATTGTTAAACATGTAAGTACGAGGTGGCTCTCTTTAGATAAATGCATCGCCAGGAGTCAGAACAGTCTGGGCACAGCAGCAAGGACAAGACCACGCAGAGCAGCAGCAAGGACAAGACCACGCAGAGCAGCAGCAAGGACAAGACCACGCAGAGCAGCAGCAAGGACAAGTCCACCCACAGTGTTAGCAAGGACACATCAACCCACAGTAGCGGCAGCAAGGACAATTCTCAGTTTGATTTGGCAGGCTATCTCTTTCGCCAACAAAACCTAGCCAAATTCTGTCAGGGAAAGAAAACACCAGCAGCTGCAACCACACAGCCCAAGACTGCAACGGCAAAGCCCAACACATCTAGCGCTGCACCCACTCGGCCCAAGACATCTAGCACTGCACCCACTCAGCCCAAGACATCTAGCACTGCACCCACTCAGCCCAAGACATCTAGCGCTGCACACACTCAGCCCAAGACATCTACCACTACACCCACTCAGCCCAAAACATCTAGCACTGCACCCACTCAGCCCAAGACATCTAGCACTGCACCCACTCAGCCCAATACATCTAGCACTGGAGCCACTCAGCCCAAGACAGGGGCACAACAGAGAGTGCAGAGGGCATGTCAACATCTGCAGGACCCAACATTCCATCTTTACTGCTACTTTCTAAGTGCGGTCCTGCCGATATTTGATGAGGCCAACACTCTGCTGCAGCTAGACAAACCCTGCATACAAATACTACACAGGACTTTGACCACACAGCTGAAGAATCTCTTGAACCGATTTGTGAAGCCTCAGGTGATCAATGCAGCTGCTAAGGTTCACCAGGTACCATTCAGGGAACCAAGCAACCAGAAGAGCAATGAGACCTTGTTCATTGGGCAAAACACCAGAGACTTCATAAGAGATCACCCTGAGCTTGAGGAGCTGCAGCTTGCCCAGGTCTTCAGCGCTGTGCGGGCATTCTACATGAAGGCTGTTGAGTACATGGTGAAGAAGTTTCCCTATGATGACCCAGTGATAAGGAATGCTTCTGTGGCTGACATGTCTGCACGGGACAGCGCAGACTTCAATTCTGTGAGGTACTTCACAGGCAGATTCCCCTGCTTGAAGATGAGTGCTGAGGAGATGGACAAGCTTGAGGGTCAATTCATGACCTACCAAACCGATGCTCTGCCAGAAAGCATCACCAGCTGTGACAGACCAGACACACAGTGGCACCTGATGAGTCAGCTGAAGGATGGAAATGGCCATCTCAAGTACCCTTTACTCTGCAAGGTAATGCTGGCTATCCTCTGCATCTTCCATTCCAATGCAGACTGCGAACGCATCTTCAGTCTTGTCACAAAAAACAGAACGGAGTTCAGACCTAGTATGGGAATGGAGACCCTGAGTAACCTCATTACCCACAAACAATTCATGGTGGCAAAGGGGTCTGTCTGCTACAAGCAGGCGTACTCCAAGACAACTCTTGCCAAGGCCAAGTCAGCAACCTATGACCATCTAAAGTGAGAGGTTGATGAGATGGTCATGTCACAGCCAAAGGTTCCCTTGAGTTGAACTCTGTTCTAAAAAAAGGCTGTGTAAAGGTTTTTCATGTGTTATTGTTCAGTATTGTTTCATGATGAATTCTGTTCGGTTGATAAAAATATTTTTTTGGGTATGTTGGTGTTTAATTCTGTGCAACAGTACAGGGAAAAGGAGAAATTATACACGAAAAACATGTCCTAATATGACCTAGATTGCATCTCAGAGCATGTAAAGTCTCTGGCTTCTGATAAGATAAGATAACTTTTATTAATCCTGTAAGGGAATTGCACATGTTATAGCAGCAGGGTGATAGGAAAAGGAATAGGGAACTATATATACATACAATTTACAATAAAATAATAACAGTTGAATACAAAAGATAAATAGAAATAAGTAAAGTAAAAATGAAATAAGGGGGCATTCAGGGGGCTTCGGCGGACCTCGGACCCCCGGCTTTGAAAAAAAATTTGCCTCGCTCCGCTCGGCTTGCTACTATTTTCGAAAACACAATGTTGGCAGCTCTGATAATGAGAAAGAAAAGCAAGATAACGTCTCATTTTAGAGGCTGTAACTATTATTGGAATTCATTTGTTAATAAAAAATGACTGAAATTATTAATCAGTTATCGAAATAATTGCTTCTCATCTTGATATTCAAATGGTAGTTGCAGGTTGAGAATTTAGAGGGTAAAAAACCCCCAGATATTTATCTCAGGAGACTGAAAGAGAATTCATATTAGACTTTCATTAATCAGGTGGATGCTGGATGTGTAAATAATCAAATGTTTCCTTACGTAAGTTCACCATACTACATTTAAGTTTGTTCAAACACGTGTGAGTCAGACACTAAACGTATTTGATCCAGTGTATGTATAACAATGTTGATTATACAATGTTTGAGCCTGTTTCAGCTGCAGACATCTGATTGATTTTAAAGCCAATCCTACTTAGCTTGTATCTCTGTGAATATACAGAAAAACAGTCTGCACAAGATATATAACACATTTTTTATTGTCTTCTCCTCTGTTCTTTACCCCAGGATTCTTTGGCATGTGGACTTTCGGCCGGTCGAACAAACCGAGCGCTCCTCCGTTAAAGAAGGTCGCGGACGTCCCGAACATCAGGATGCTGGAGCTGACGGGGGATCTCATTGGACACTCAGGAGCAGTCCAGGTACGATATTTCTGATTTCCAAACTTATGAACTACTATAGAACATTGAAACAAAAGTGCTTTACCAATGCTGTGCCTGTGTCAGATGTTTGTGAGCTTTAGGGAGAACGGTCTGGTCACCTGCTCCACCGACCACCTGTTGATTCTGTGGAAGAACGGAGAGAGGCAGTCCCAGCTCCGCAGCCTGGCGCTTTTCCAGAAACTGGAGGAGAATGAAGGACTCTGACCTTTAACCCTTGCACTGCTGCCTTGATATGTAAAGCTTTCCAGTGATGTTGTCATTGTAATGTACTGTTTTTACTGTTGTTTGCTTTGAATGATCATGCCATGTTTGTTGTTTGCACCTTAAATTCAAGTATTTAACTTAAATTAAAAAAAACAATCTCATTATTTGTATTTCCAGTCTGTGTCCAAGCACTATAAGGCTCAGCATTTATATTGTTGGCTTCTGCTTTCTGAAGTTCTCCTTTTGGGAAAAAAAAATGCTTATTTGCTTCCTGAGAGAGTTAGATGGGTGAATCGTGTAAATATCTGTGCCCTCAATATGAAGCTGCAGCCAGTTAGCTTAGCATAAAGATGGAAATAGGGAAACGATTATCTACCATAAACTCTAAAATTCATTAAATAACATTGCATGTACTTCACATACTCCCAGTGAGTCCTGAATTTGTAACGTTCATGCTTCAGTTGAAACAAAACCAACCCATGATGTGGTAGTTAGTTAAATTTAGAGGTGTTTGTAATTATTTTTAAACTGTGGAAAGATCAAGGCTAGCTGTTTCTCCCTGATTCCAGCTAGTTTTTTTGACAACTTTATTCATCTCCTGGCTGTAGCCTTGTTTTTGTCTATTTGGTGGACAGATATGAGAATGCTAATAAGTGTATTTCCCAAAATGTCAAAACTTTTCCTTTAAATTTCTGTCATTCATGTCACAACTTGATATTTAAAGAATGCTTTAATCGCCTCTCACAATACATTTTGGTGTTTGACAGAGAACATCAAAATAAGACATCATAATCCAGAGAGCAAACTTAATTAAACTTTTTAAACAAACAAGGTAGATTTGAAGTTGATCCGATGGAAAGCTTTTTTTTCACAACTATGCGTGAGGCAGTAACATCTTAAACACACATTACAGTTCTCATGGCCAGTAATCTGTCTTTGAAAAATAATTGGTTATGTATATAACGTGGCCACCTAATTGTTGTTCTGTTTATAAATGATAGAAAACTACACAGGATTGGCACGCAGCCGGCCATCGGTGTCAGAGATGGAAGAGAGAGGAAAAAGAAATCACTGTTCGTGATGAAGGCTTATCATTTCATAACGAGCAGTTACACAATCTGTCTGAGCCTCTGCAGACTCAGAGGCGTCATCTCATCTAACCGATACCATCAAACTCCAGTCACTGCTGCTCACAGGAAAGGCATGTAAATCTGAAATATTTAAATCGTCTTTGTGTATAGAAATCTTCATTATCAACTAGCAAAAATATCTTCATGTCATGAAACATTCAGAGCTGGAGCCACATTTCAAGTCTGAGATTTTGGAAATCACCCCTGTGACACATAACCGCCCAAAAAAAAGTGAAAAATGAAACCATATAGTGGGTGAGTATTTACAAGAACAGCAGGTACATTAGGTAATTTTACAGTGTATTGCAACAATAGCAGACCTAAAACACAGAAACATGACAAGATTAAGGCTTTGATTAAGACCTTGGTCATCAATAAAATCACTCTATTCTGAATAGTGGACTCTACAGAGGGAACTGAAACGAGAACTCTAAAAGCAACAGTGGAATTCACATCTGATCCAACTTCCCCTGATTCAACCTCATAGTCGTACAACAAAAGGATAAAATGTGAGGACCATTGTGACAGAACCATTAACACTGACTCACAAAACTGTAGCACAGACCATTAAGCAACATATTGGTCATTTTTTTATTCTTAAGTATCTAAAACATGTATGGCTTCTTTTTTAATTTTTTTTAAGAGAATTGGAAATATTGCAACTAAAAGTACTTCTGTTTGCGCGAAAATTATAAAATAATAAGGCACCAGTATATAACTTTATGTGCCTTTAGTTAATACTTAATGAGCATTTCTTGGAATGAAACTTGGGACTAGAGTGGGTAATAAAATATCACCAAAGCAGCTCAGATGGTTTATGGATATCTGCAGATTAATTACTATGTGATGTCTAACCCAATTGTTATATGTTAATTATGTAAATCACGTTAAAAGAAAAGTGATCTGAAAGTTACACAGAAGCATAAACTCAGAGGTAATTCTAGTTAAATGTTAATATATTAAAGCAAAATCACTGTATTTTCTAGTCAAAGTGGGGTAATAATGTGTCTAACATGACTTTCACAGATCTAATATTACTAGTGCAATTCCCCCATGTAGCCACTAGAGGGCAGACACTTGCTGCACATCACGATCTGAAGGTGTTGTTTCTCTGAAATTAAATTATCTGAAAATCATGTGCAGGAAAGATTTCTCCCCATATGACTGCAAGGTGAGGATTTCTAGAAACAGGAAAAGCGGTTCAACAGAAACCATGTGAGAGCGGGAGAAGATTAGCATGAGGGTCGATCTGCAGCTGCTGTTTACAGGCTGGATCCAAACACGATGTGGAGCCTGTTCATCTGTGAGGTCACAGAGGTCGAACACAGCTACTCACCACTTTGACGTTGCATGGCCTCTACAGGATTTGTATATGTCGTACAGTACAACATTCAGGGTTCACATGTAAAGGTTATTCTTGTTCAGATTTTTCCTTTTTATGTGGGTGTCTACAGTTGGTGTCACAAAGCTATGTATGTAACAAATTATATTTTTATATCACAGCTAAATTAAGCAGCTCTGATACAGTGCAATTATTTTCCTGTATTTGATCTTATCTGACTTCTTCCACAGTGCACAAAGGACAATGATACCGTAATGAAGCTACATGATCTTTAAACCAAGAAAATAATCTCAAACGCAGCAGCCCTTCTTCTATGGCAGCTCGGTATACGGGGCTGGACATTTAGAAAACGTGTACTCCTCCTCTGATTGGACCCTGGTAATTGGCTAACTATAGTTTCTGATACTTTATCATTACAGTTTTTGGTCCCAGACACAAGTCAGAGTGTCTCTCATACTGTAGACAGGATCACAGCTCATAGTAATGGATCATTCCAGATGAGCACCTTCACAAGTTGGCATTTTGAGACAAGGAACAAGCTTTCACTTCAGTGCCTCTAGCTTTGGTCACCATCTTATTCAGCAATAGACAGACGTATAGTGAAAAGATTAGGAAATGAAAAGGTAAAAACTGTGAAAAGCAAGAGGACGCTCCAAATGGAATAGTCTTGATAAGCTAAAGTGCAGGTTTGTGGTGTGTTACACTGTATGGTACAGATTGTCAGGTGAGCTGCGGGGCACACCGTTTCATGGAGGTGTGTTTAAGAGTAGTTAGTCGACAGGGCCCTCAAATGACAACCTGTTCTCCACTGGAAGAACCCCAGCTCAACCAAGAACCACGAGAAGGAAAAGAGGCTGTGATTTGAGATCAAAACAGCGTCTCAGTGTCCGTCATGTCGACTCTCAGGGTCCCGAATGCCCAGCTTCGGGGCCATGAACATTTCCCCGTTGAATCACAGCAGAAGAGACTAATTGTTCCAGCTGCGTTCGCTTTCCTGCCCTGCCCGGAGGGATGGATGAGCTGAGGCGACGAGGACTCCGTCAAGAAGCAGGAGGCGGGCGCAGGCTCTTACACTTCATCTCGTCCAAGCCCTTCCAGTAATTGTAATTCTCCGACAGATGCTCCATGAGACCAGGCAGGCTGGCGAAGGCTGAGGGGAGAAACAGAGAAATTAAGATGGTTAAGTTTGTCTTATTTCCAAGTCCGTCCTTAGCAGTACTTACAGTATATAAGCACATTCACATTAAACTATTTCAGTTTTTAATCATTCTTCCTGTTCATTCTAGCCTTTAAGATATCCCTTCTTTTAAGAGATGGAAACAGTGTTGGTTCTTTGTGTGTGTAAAATTCATCCAGAGTTAACTTGAGGCTTTAGCAGTCTGGGTTTACTCTTGTATTATGAATAATATCCCTCCACTGTGGCTCAGCCAGAAATGTCTGGGGAAAAGAAATGTGTAGGCCTGATTATAGTTTAGTATGCACATTAGAAAATTACTTGTTTAAGCAATAAAGTATATGTTTCTGAAATGTAAAAAAAGAGGAAAAGTGCTCTGAGGTCCATGATGACATCTTAAAATACATTGTTTTGTTTCAAATATCAACATTAGTTTAAAATGTTGTTTAAACTCAGAGTCAGCAAATCCTCAAATTGAAGAAGTTGCAACTACCCCTTGAACCTAGCTTAAATTCATATTTATTTTAAAAGGCTGCTGATTAATTTGGTTTAGAACGGCCTTAATAAATGACCTACTTGTTAAGGCTCAAGATGACTCACTTTAGAAAGATTCCACTTGATTTGACTGACTGACTCATATTAACTCTGCTGAACTGCTTTTTCTTTTCTGTAAATTCTAATCACATGTCTTGCATAAACTGCAGGAAAAAACAAATAACTCTTCCAGTGGCTTTTAGTCTTTAAACATCACTTTAAAAAAGTGTTTCATTTAGGGGTTTGTGAAAAGAAAAATGGTTTCGGTAATCGAGGACAAAAAACTTAGAGACACACCTGCTGTCAGACATGAGCTCAGGAAGATGTGTGTGTTTGGTTCATGTGTATTTGCTAATGTTTTAAACACTGTTCGATGTTGCTCCCACATTAAAGGACCCATGGGAAAAAGGATCACCCTTCCTTTCTCTGTGTGCTGTTTACTTCCTCATTTCGTGACCCCAAAGCGACCCTGGTGAATTGAAAGCGGCTGCTGCATGTGTTTTAGTGTTTATTCATAAGTGAAATTGTTGTCTTCCCTCCCTTAACCAAGTGATCATGAACCCCCATACCCTCTTCTATTTTCCCATCTCCCCCTCCCCTGACAGCCTCGCAGTTTTTCTCCGTCCCACTGGCATTTGGGAACTTTCCGTGACATCAGAGCTGCATTGACAGTAAACAAGTTCCCTCTTGGGGAGACTAAATAAAAGGAAATTCAGTGGGAATGAGAGGCTTAAAGTACCATGATGTCTCTTCCCCCTTCTCTTGACTCTTTCTCATCCCTTTCCTGTGATTTCCTACCCTGCAATCTGCCAAAAAGAGAATTCCTTGGAGGCAGAAATGGAGGGCCGGAGTGAGGATCTAGATTTATGAGGCTCTGTTTTATCGTGATAGTCTGACGTTTTGTTTCATTCATATCATTTCAATAAATGAACAAATCAGAAATGCGGGCAATGATTCAGAGGTCTGCAATAAGGCTGGTTTTGTGAAATAGAAAGATAATTAAAAGAAAACAAAAAACGAAATGATCGACGTTGTATCGACATACTACAACATGACTATTTCTGATATTTTTCGACATACTTTATTATCAGTTTTTTCAAAATACTATACTATGACCTTTTTTCAGATATTTTTCAACTTTCTATTACTTTTTACAAGATACAATACTAGGACTTCACTCCGACATACTTCACTACAGTATGTTGCTTTTTTCTCGACATACTGTACTATGACTTTATTCTGACATACTATCCTATGTTGTTTCCTCGTCATACTGTACTATACTATTACTTTTTTTCTGATACCTTTTAACTTACTTTTTTTTGGGTTTAATACTACTAAATATGCACACACAGGCTAATATTGCTCTTACCGTCCCAGGCGTCAAACATATCAGTGATGAAGTAATCCATGAAGGAGATCTGAGATTTGGGCACACTGCAGGTGTTCCTGTCAAACACCGGCATCACCACCGGCAGCCCCTGTCTCTTCTCCTCATCTGTCTGCACCACACACACACACACACACACACACACAGACACACAGACACAGACACACACACACACACACACACACACACACACACACACACACACACACACACACACACACACACACACACACACACACACACACACACACACACAGACAAGTTAAATCTGCAGTTTGGAATGTGAGTGGCCGCATAACAGATTTTACAATGTAAGACGAAAATAATAAAACACATTACAGATGAACTCTTTACAGATACAGCTCTCAGCTTTTGAATGCATTGTTCTATTAAGTTTTATATTTGACCTTATTTATTTTATATCTAAAGTATATCGAATGTTGCACTGTTGGAGGACCCTTAAAGTTAATATTATGGTTGCCAACTTCTGTGCGTTAGCTGTTCCGCATTTGACAATAAAACCTTTGAATCCTCCAGTCCTTAAATTAGTGTTACCTGTGCAAAATACTCCTCAGAGATGCGTCCGGCCCACTCAATGCAGAGCTCCAGCGGTCTGCATGGGTTTGCCACATCTGCACACTTGATCAACATCCTCTTTATCAGCAGACGGTTCTCCGGAGAGTTCCTGATGTTGGCCTGACCCTCGCAGTCGCTGTTCAGACTCTGCACACACGGACAATACATATATTAATACATGTTTGCTAATACACTATGCATTTTTAATAACATTG
This sequence comes from Eleginops maclovinus, assembly GCF_036324505.1. NCBI lineage: Eukaryota > Metazoa > Chordata > Actinopteri > Perciformes > Eleginopidae > Eleginops > Eleginops maclovinus. The sequence continues at coordinate 16,115,219 of NC_086356.1, read as the reverse complement.
GTTTTACATCATACTATAATATGTTTTAATATTTTTTATGCTATACTATGACTTTCTATGTTCTCTCTATATTCATTTCTGATGATTTTTGGGTTCATACTATCCAAATACTTTTTTAAAATGACCTTTATATGATTTTATTATATTTTAATAGCATACAAAACGATGACATTTAAGACAAAACATCTCAAACTATAACATGACTTATTTCATTATTTTTGTACAAACTATTATATTTTGGTTCCCTCCTAACTATTTAAACAAGTCTTTATATGCATTAACACCGTAACCATTAGTAAACTTTACCGTGTAACAATGCAAAGCCATAAAGTGATAAAGCATTCTCTCTATAGTAAGCAAAAATATAAGAGTTCTCTGTACTGGCGTTTCTTGGACATAGTTAAGTTTAAAATGAAACAAACTCAGCACACTTACACTCGTGCTGGTCTCTTCTATGGCAGCCATTGGCTTGTTGATGCTGTTGACAAACTTGCTGACGTGCTCAAAGTGTCGAGTCATCTCTGTGGCCAGCACCATGTCGATGATTGCCTGTCGCAGTGTTCGAAACTGATTCCTGTCGGCAGTGGAGGGATAAAGTCAGGATCTGGATCCGTCTGATACTAACACATGGATTAACCTGGCAGTACCGACCTGTCTATGTTCTTGAAGATGTTGCTCTTGCTGTCTCTGATGGTGAGCTGGAAGGCGAGGGCGGCGTGGTGGCTCTCCAGCACCGCCGTGTCGTTGTAGAGGATGGCCAGCTCGCTGCCTGCGTTACACAGGAAGGAATTGGTCCGGCCCGGGTGGTCCACATCGTGAACCGTGGCCGCTATCAGTGCCGCCACCTCATCCAGCTGGTCCAGACTGTTCTGAAGAAAACAGCAGAGACACAGAGGGGTGTCACATACACTGCTACTGACCAGAGCCTAGTTTCAATGCTGCAGTGTTAATAGATCAATCTGTATGATGGATTATCAGAAAGAAAGAAAATAACTACGTATTGATTTAGAGACTTGCATATATCATACCCTGATTTTATTCAGATCACTTCTACCTCTTTTCAAAACAAGCAACCACAAGTGGAACTTAGCCTAGTTACTTTTGCTCGTTTTAGGGCCACGACGTGGTGTGATTCCCTCTTCGATGTGTTTAATTTGCTTTGTAAGGGAAGTGAAGTTAATTTAATCTGTTTTGCAAAGAAAGCCCTTTTACTGGGTTATAAAAATGGAAAGAAGCCACAAGATGAGCACCATAAGAGGGACCCCTCTTATATATAAGAATCGGAGAGATCTTTATAAATAAACAGTATATCTGTGGTTACAGGTCCTCATCATTATTAATCTCTGTCCCTTGACATAAACATTCGAAGCTATGAAATGCATGACATGTTAAACAGCATTAGCAGAATGAATAAGAGGTGTGTCTTCTATTACATACAATAATTAGTATAGCAGTAGCTCTGCTACCTGACAGCTGTGAACATATAAAACATTTCTTTGTCAGTTAACCCAAAATCAGATGTTCTTCTAACCTTGACCCTCTCTTTACGGAGGAAGTAGGCCGTAGCGTGCAGCACGTCTGCGGCGTGGGTGGAGTTGTGGTAGGAGTTGGAGGAGTGGTAGCTGGCCTCCATCAGCTGCAACCAGGAGCGCAGCGTGGCCTCCGAGCAGCTCAGGAACTCACACACCCCGAAACTGGTGAAGATCTTCAGCCCGAGGTAAGTCAGCGGTCTGCAGAGTCACACAAAACACTTTACACAGTGCTCACGTCATGCGCTTTTTTGCTTCATCATGGTATCTTATCTACTTTTAGTAGATAAGAGTACATGTTTTTATTTATTATGAGCGAAAATTCTATCTATACACGTAATCACTTGGATCATTGAGTGATTGAGATTTGATTTGTGATCAATACCCTTCAAGAGAGTATCAATCTTTGCTTTAAACCCGCAGCAGATAGTAAATAAGGTTATTTTCCCAAATCTTGAACTACTGTTAATGTTTGGACTTGAGATGATGATAACAGTCATTATTGTCGTCTTTAATAAATAAAATAGATCGTTTTTTCTTAAATATTCATAGGAAGTTGATGAGATTTACCCATATTTCTGAAGGCAGATTGATATGAACTGCCATTGTACAGAGGGCATGAGAAGGTTTTGTAACAGAAATGAAGTGACAGTGGTGTGATAACTCAAAAATAAAACCACGCAACAAGCAAGATTTAGCTTTTCTTACGCCTAAATACTTTTTTGAAGGGACAGTCAAACAATGTAGATGAATAAAAAACACTTAAAGGAAGAGGAAATACATGTATTTTTACTTTTGTGGTTGCACTGTGCCTTTTATTTCCCCATCTTATGTACCTCTTGTGTGTAGCCGCCTCCAGCTCCATGATGTTGAACTCCCAGCACTCCTCATCATTCAGCATCTCAGCGATGGGTGGAGGGACATCATTCAGAGTGACGGGGATCGCCAGCTGGCTCTGGCTCATATCTAGCAGATAGACACACAAACACACACACACATTAACAGTTGCTGATTTGACCATAAAAGGGGCAAACCGTGAGGGAGCTCCATGTTGGATTTGACGGGTAAATAATAAATGGCTTCACCAATCTCAGCTCTTTGATATCTGTATACACGTGCAAACAGACTGAGTGTGTCTCTCTGTGAATCTCTCCCTTGAGAGGCTGTTAGAATATGGTGTGTGATAGGATTGTTTAAATAATTGTTTAAGAGCAGAAATAGCCGCAGCTCTGAGATAACAATACTGTTTCCCACTCAAAGACAGAGAAGACCATTTCTTGGAAAATAGACCCTTGATTTAGATTTCCTCTCAGTTAAGTGCTCTTGAGACTTTAATCATTATAATGGGGTTACATAATAAACTCAAATGGAAGAATCACAGCAATAATCTCTGAATGAATATTATTCATTCATAAAGCAGACCTCTTGTTCCATAATGTTTGCGATAACGAAGGTCATCGGCTTAAAAGTCTGTGCTTTAACCCTTTTCTTAACTTATACTGTATCATACATTCTGAGAGCACTTTTCACTTACTTCCTTATGTTACTTTTGATAGAGCAAGGATAACCGTTTCCCCCTCCTTTCAATATTAACTATATTCTAAACTTAACAACCCCTGAACCTAGCTTCATATTTACCAGACAGAAATGAGAGCACTACAAGAGAAACTATTTTAAGTTTACAATTAACTTTATTATAACGGTATATCAGTTGAGAAGTCAGTGTGCAAGGCTTTTAAGAGGTAGTATATTGTATTTCTATTGTGTTGATATTATATCAGATTGATACATGATATCTGATAATACATTTGCTATTTAAAGCTTACTTTTGCAGAAGACATATTCATTCCCAGAGAGTCTCCGCAGCCCATCCTGGAGAGAAACCAAAATATCAAGACAAGAAAAAGTTGAATTATCTTTAGGAATAAATGTGACAAGGACGAGGGGTAATTGTAATAATAAAACATATTTCATCAAACGCTGCAGCTCAATTTAATCATAACTCTTTTTGTCTGCAAAACACATATAGGGAAAACAGACTGGTGTTTTTATTTAATCGCCAACTAACCCCATAAAAGGACACTAACCAACTGTGTAACAGTACACTGATGTTTGAAGACACAACTCTTTAAAAAATACATCATGAATATCAAACTTTTTTTTAAAAGCTCAGTAAACACACTCATTTTTACCAGGTTAATAACACACATTTCGGCGTTTGGGATTACTTAAAGCCTTGAAAGTCACATTTAGTGCTTTCTGTTTTCATTCAGCAGCAGTGTGTGTATGATTACAGTAGAAGGGTATGTAACCCAGTGCAACAGATGTGATTTAAGTAGTTTTAGACAAAAACTGGCTTTGGATATTGTTAGTTTTGGTCTTTATGTGAGATTGGGAGACCAAAACAATAAAAAAGAATATAGCTAGAAAAATGTGTAATTTAGTATTTGCTGGAAGTTGCAGTAAATCTAACATCTGCGTGCAGTGACTCACCTCATAGTTGATATTATTCAACCAATTAGGAAATAAAGTAAATAAACAAAGACTCTGTTGGCACTCTGAAAACACAGATTTGTTTTTGGAAGCCAAAAATGTCTTGGTTCAAAAGGAATGCTTTTTTCATTTCATATGCATGAGGTAACAAAAGTTTTACAATGCATGTAACAAAATAAAAGACTATACCTAACTTCTCCTTATAAAGAGTTTCAAGCACTTCTCCTTATGAATGAAGCATATACTTAGCATCATAGGCCTCCTTTATACTGATGACATGTCCCCACTGCTTTTGGAAATGGCCAATTTTGTCCCCAGCACTTTGCACTTTGCATTAGGAACATTTTATTAAAAAGTGCACACATTTTACACTTTGAGAGGTTTATTAGTACAAAAGAACATGTACAATCTGGAGGACTGTTCATAATTTCTGTGTGTATTTCTGGTGCAATTGGGACAGGCAACACATTTAATGTTACTGATAATTTAATAGTAAAGCAATTGTTGCTCCCGCGTCGCAGCAGCGTAGCATAGTTACTGCACTAGTTTGCAATAGTGGTGTTTTTTTTGTTTTCATCTGAAAAAGTGTCCCCACCACTTTTTCTAACAAAAGTGACGCCCGCTAAGTATCCACACTGTGTCTTACACTCATGAGCCCTCCGACCAGGTCATTGGTGTGGGGGTCGTCTTCTTTGGAGGCGAGTTGAGGTGAGTAGAGCTCGGTGGTCCTCAGGATCTCCAACACCCGATCCAGAGCCTCGGCCACCGTCACCGGACTGCTCTCCTGGGCTGCATTGATGATGTTGATTACCTGGGGAGGAGGAAAGAAAGGAAAGTCCCTATTCCTGCTGCAAAACAGACACTGCATACATACACTTGCACAAAGGGCCCTCTGCAAAGCATGCTATAAAACACAGTGCCCCATTCTTTGTGCATGTGTCAGTGAGATGTGCATGTGATGCTGGAGAAATGTTGTCCGGGTGAAAATGGCTAAAAAAAAGCTGCTTGACAAACACACAAGAGCATCACAGGACCTGCAGTGGGACAATGGGATGTATTGTACACTGTGATGTACAGCCTGACCTGGGTTTATTATGGCATCTGCTCCCCTCGACCTTCACAGCATGACAGCAGGGTCACAGAGAACTCAGAGAAGCCAAACCAAAATTTTGCCCCATGGGAATGAATGGGAAATCAATTTGAAAAACAAGTAAAAATCACCCACCTTTGAGGCAATTCTGATTCATTTTGCTTATACTTAGAAACGATTGATGTTGAAGCAGCTCTTGAGACTCGAATTGACTTCAAAAGGTTATTTGATACAAAGCACGGTTTTCCCCAAATCACAGTTTAGGTTTTGTGGAGTCACAAAGTCATTTGTTCACTCTGCCCTGATTGCACTGCCGCTGTTTAAAAAATGTAGCTGCTCTAACTGTTTTACACAGTGTTGCCAGAATGACTAATACGCATTTTTATTTCGTGTTATGTAAGGACAATAAAGTGTTCTTATCTTACACAAAAATGCTAGAATTTGAACAACGAGATACTTTCACACCTAACAGTCCGCTCCTTTGGTGCGCACAAGACGCAAGTTTGTCACATTGTTTAATTTTTCAGAAGGTTAACACAGGCAAACCTCAAACAGACTATAAACTGTAAACACAAGTCAAATGTTCAACAATTGGTCAGATATCCAGCAGGTAAAAACGCAAATCCGGGCAATTTTCTACCGTAGCCCCCACCATGGAGCATAGGCAGGTTATTTTCATGCTGCTGTTAATCTGCAGAGCATATCAACAGACTCTAGTGGATATGATTATATCATTGGACAATGTGCGTTAAAAAACACTACAACACATATAATGACACACTGCAGTAAGGAGGAGGTTTCACCGACGACAGGGGGCTCTGATCAGATTGTACCACAGCCTTTTTGCTGTACACAGGGGACCAGTGAGGTGAGCAGTCACAAAAGCAAATATAGCCTAGTTTATATTTATAGTTGTTTATATCTCCGTGAATTAATGAATGATTTCAGAATAAATGAAAGCATGACCCTATAGGCTACTGTATGTTACACACAGCCTAGATAAACAAAACAAGGAAATTACGTGTAAATACTACGCTTCCTATGTTTTGGTGCGGACTGCGTTCACACCAATGATGAACCACTCCAGAGTTCACTAGCAAGCAGTCCGGTTGTTTAGTTCACATCAGAGGTCTCAGACCCAAACAAACCGCACCAAGGGTTGAGCGCTCCAGGGTTGAACGCTCCAGGGTTCGATTCATCCGGACAAATAATGCCATGAACTCAGCATCAGCTGATGTGAAACAAGCCGGTTTTGGACCATAAAATAAATTGATTCTCGGTGAAACTGCAACATGTGCAAACTGGTGACCGCTGATGGAGGAATGAGCTCTTCTCAATTATTTCTACACTTGAAGAAACATTTGTGTTGTAAAGCGCTTAAGGCATAAAACTGTTGATTGGAAGATGGCCAGAAAGTTTTATTTCTAAAGTTTGACTGTGTTTTCATTAATTGACAGGTGTAACATGAATTACCTTTGTGATGGGAGCCTCGATAGTCATGGAGTGAATCCTGGCGACGGAGGAATATCTACGATTCTGTAAACTGGGAGCTGCAATCAAACAAACAGGATGTAATGTATCATAATGGTGTGGCTTGTGGATCCTAATCTTCTACCTATTTATAGCAACTACAGCAACTACACACAACATAGAGATCCTGCAATTGTAAGTCTTCAAAGGAAAGGATATACAGAAAATGTACGAAAAAGGAAAGGAGATTTTAAATCAGAGAAAATGTTAATACAAGAAATATGAAGGAGATAAAGAGGTTAAGTGGTTTCATCGAAGAAGTAGACAAAGCAGCTGAAAATAGGCTCAGCTGTATCAAAGGGAGTCGAGGGGGAGGTAGGTAATGTCATCAGCCCACGACATCTCTCTTTAGTACAAGTGCCTTCTTAACACACTCTGGCTCATCTCCAGAACCCTCCTCTTCCCTCCTCTGTGTTCCTCCTATTTCTTTATTTCCTATTTTAAAACTTATTGTTTTCCGCGTTATCTTTTGTCCAAAGCGGAAACAACTAGAGCTCCAGAGGATTAAACAAAAGACAGACAATACATTTAGAACAGTCTTACCGTCACTTCCACGAGAGCTGATAGATCTGGCATCAATTGAGTCTTTCCTCCTGTCCCGGTGACGTAGAGAATGGCACTCTGTACAGAGAAGTTATTAATTTCATTTCATTAAATGAGCATTATGTTAAGACTAATTGAGGGACGGACTCATATAGGTGAGTTTAAGCACTCCTTTTCTTCTGAAGCTATTTTGAAATCTAAGGTCCTATGTATTAGAAGTAAATGCAAGCAACAGAGCAGCAGTAAGAGGGGTTAATCTTGATAAATAAATACAGAGACAGTTAGGGCATTTTACAACAATTAATAATGCTACACAGATCCTTCAAAAAACTGCTATAACCATGTGGATGAAAAGATATTCCACCTGCTGCTTGATAACAATAATATGTCAATCAAATGAAACCAAAGTTGTAACTCTTTCTAAACACAGGTGAGCAGAAATACAATTTTCTCATTTTGAGTTTGTCCTTTCACATCTGGACTTGTATAAAAATACACATCTAATGATAACAGTACCAGATAACTGAAAATTTGACGAGGAATGTCCACTGAAAAAGTATGAAATGAAAAAGGTATATGTATAAAGTATAAAGGATGTGTACATAAAGATGTATACACCTTTATATTTCTTTATCCTAACACACTGATGTATGGAGTTATTTTTTTTTACCTGTCTTTTAAGTTAAATACAGTTAGTTTTTACTACTATATAACTTTAATACTATTTTTATTTCTAAGTTTTAGATAAAACTATACAAGTTAAATAAAGAGAGTCAACATTTAAAAACAGTGTTTTTAGTTACCTGACTGTGAGTTTTCCCCGCTGCATTTCTCCTCCTTGTTGAGCTTGTGCACCTGACAGACAGAGGAACAGTTTATTTTTATTGTACATTGTGCTTTGACAACACTGTGTTTTTGATATAGATAGAAGATAGATAGAATCTGAGGATGAAACCCTCTTTATTGTCACATACATGCACACAGCAGAGCACACACAGTGAAATTGGTCCTCTGCATTTAACCCATCCTAGTACTAGGAGCAGTGGGCAGCTATAGTGCAGCGCCCGGGGATGGTCATGCCAATAACGTTTCTTTGAATTGAGTTCAGAGACGAAGTTGGACAAACACCAAGGGTCTCAGCTGAGAGGAACATAATCAGCCTAATTTCCTGCTCCTTGAAGGCAACATTACTTCTTGATTCTTAGTACATCGTTTCATCTCACCTAAACAACGGTTTGTATTTAAAATAATTATAATCACCAGGCTTGAAAAGAACAACAAAGACGTCACTACATACTTACCAGCTGTTACATTTTTAAAAACTTTATTCCATCACCTTTACTGTGCGTGTAGTTTAAAGTAAAACAAAGCAATTTGTTTAACAGGTAAGGTGCTGATCCAAAACAGGACTTAAGAAGAGAACAACAATCTGTCAGAGAGAGTGTGAGAGAGAAACTCCCTGGAGGGAACACAGGGATTTTAGCCTTCCCCAAAAACCTATATAAACACACTATACCCCCCCCCCCCCCCACCAAAAGCATAAAACGGCCCCTTCAAATGGCAGCTACTGAATGATGCCAAATAAATGTTATAACCTGCACAGTACACATTTGTATTTTTATTTATGTATAGCACTTCCGATGTTTGTAATAACACTTTTCCATGCAGGTGACGATATGTGCAACATCCTGTTCATCACACTGAGGTTATGTAAATATGGATAAGTAGATCCGGTTAAATCCGGTTACAGAAGACTTTCCTCACCCAGTGACTCACTGCACCTTTACATTATGCTGACGGTGCAACACGCACATGTTTGTCATGCTGAATGTGTACATACAAATACAGCCGCGGAGAAAAGTAAGAGAACGCTGCAGCATTACAATGTTCTCTTTTTTTAATTATCTATAGGTACGCCTTTGAGTTAAATTATTATTATTATTATTATTATTGTTTATTGTATTCTATAAACTACTAACAATTTTTGTCTTTGTTGGAATTCAACAGACACTAGAATGGCTGCCATACATGTAGAGAATGAGATTTGAGAAACATTCAGAGTGGCCTTTTATATTTATTCCTCTAACTGTATCAATGTATTATTATTATTTCATATTTAAATATGAAAATTGTTCCTGAAATATTCACTTCCTTAGATTTTTTTACTTCATGTTACTAACACTTGTTTTCTGTTTAACAACACCCCCCCCTTCTTTAAATATCTATGTCCCTTGCATTGACGTCTCCACTGAGTCCCATACTGAGTAAATAGGATTAAGACAGTATAAACACTTCTAATGACATACAAGGTTGCCAGATTTAGCTGGCTACATCTTAATGGGCTTCTTGGTCTGCTAAACACAAACAGCCATCTCAAAAAAGAATCTTCTGAATTAACTTGACTAGAGCTGGGAAATAGTTGAAATGATGATGGCCTTTAATTGAGAGGAAAAAGACAAACAGAACTGACCCTAAACCTGCAGTAAGTCTGCAGTGCTTAGACAAATACTGCTAACTAAACACTATGAAATGGAAACCGTGGTCTACAGCCAAGTGTCTGGGTGGGAATACACGAGGAATAATGTTTGGTTTTAAGTGCTTTGAGGTAAATCTCATAAGAAAGGATACAGTATCAGATCAGTACTCTCCTGAAAGGACCTGTGTAGCCTCCGGTTGTCAGATGAATACAAGTGTCTCAGTGAGGACGCAGAACATGATTTCATTTTAAAGGTCATCAAATAATTAACTTTTGATTCTACTTTAGGTAATAAAATGTGTGGTGAAAATGCATTAAAAAAAAGAGGCCACCCTGATAAAACCATTCAGTTGGACACTGCATGATTCAGATTGTGGGGATGACTTCCGAGAATAGGATCAAGCTGCTGCCATGTCTAAGGATTCCCAATTCCAAGCAGCAGTGAAAACCATGTGGCTTTGGCAGGCAGATGCCAACGGCTGACTCACCTTCTGTCCACGCCATGAAAGAGAGCAATGAGCTACAGCTAGTCTCTGCACAGCTTTGCCTGCATTATAAATAGCCCTGGCGCCTGGCTGCTAGCCCTGCCTGGCCTTAGCAGGGGATCCTGGTGATTAGCTGTAGCTTAGCATAGTATGACGTTATTGGCCTGAAACCCAGCTGAACACACCTGCTGCAGAGAAAGTGAGCATGCTGCAGGACTGTCAGGCTACACAGTGAAGGAAGAAGTAGTGTTTTACCTAGAGAGTCCCTTTTAGGCTTTTTGAGGATTTCCCTTCCCTGTAGTGTGTTGTGTGATGTGTATGATTGTGCATGATAATGGGCTGCATGTAAACAATGTCACAGTTGAGGCACAAAATACAAAAATGACATCTGAAAATTGGCAAACAGGACCCCTTTAAGTAAAAGTAGAAATACTAGAGTTCAATATTACCCTGTTACAAGTCATACATTGAAAATCTAACTTAAGTAAAAGTATATAAGCATTGGCATCCAAATATACCCAAAGTAAGAAAAGTTAAAGTACTTATTTTGCATAAAAGCCCATTTCAGAACCACATATAGTATTGCATTACTGGATTATGACTATTCATGCATTAATGTGTTAATCAAAGCAACTATCAGTAACCAATATTGTAAAACAACTGTAGTAGAGTATTGCTACAATATTGGTTTCCAAAATGTTGTGGAGTAGAAGTATAAAGCACAACAAATGGAAAAACTAGGGAAAGGTTCTCCAAAATCAGTCCCTTCATTACACTACTGAGGCTAAAGTATTTAAATCCAACACTTGCAGCCTGCAGTTTATGTGACATATTTATGCAATAATTACTGCCAGCAGAGTGAGTAATCTGCGTCCGATTCCAGTTTGGAGTCAATCATTCATCTCTGCACGAGACCTGATTGGGCCAAGCTGTGCTGCAGCATTAGGAGTGCTGATGGGTTTTTTTCAAGCTGCACAACTGAACAAACAACTCACTGTGGTCTCTTCAAAAGGGGGCTTATTAGCCAAAGTCTTTTGTAAGTTATAATGTTGTGCATATGTATTTTCTCTAAACAGCTGCTTGTTGGCATTTCAACTAGAGATGAAGGGTTTTGAGCCTGCAAATCAACATTTTGGTAAAAGACTTTGTCCAGGTTTTGATTTGAATCAGTTTTTTACATTTGATAATCAAAGCTCTTGTTTGAGTTCTTTCAGAACCTCTGCTGCTCTCTGTTATGATAACCAAAAGTAGAAATGAAGTTAAAGGATCAGTGTTGTATATTTATATTGTATACTCAATAGAGATACTTTTTAGATATATATCTTTCACTCACAATGTTTTACCGTTTTGTGTCTTTTCTACTGTTGATATGTATGTATTTACTGTTTACTTTATTTATGTTTATTTTATCACTTTTTCATTTCATGTGCAATGCCTTGGGATCAATAGAGTATATCTAATGTTATCAGTGGCTTTGTAACACGTTGGATAATCCCTTGACTCACCTGATTATTGTTGTCAAAATGAGGTCTCTTGATGGCTACAAAATGTCGAATCTTCCTGTTGAAGGCAAAATAAGAGTCAATCAGTAATTCTGATTTCTTGTTTAGTCACAGTGAGGATTTGTGGGATTTCTCTTGGCTTACCCTCCTTGGCCGATGACCGGAGTTATCCTCACATGTTGTTGTATACTGTCGCCGGACTTCTTTCTGGCATAGTAAATGCCCTGCCATTCCTTCAGAGACAGCAGAACAGTGAGCCATGATACAGTTTAATCTCACTTCCCAGATGTGTTGGTGGCTGGATCCGTTGAGACTCACCTTTCCTTTTTTGATGCAGGTGTTGATGGTGTCCAGCAGGTCAGCTCTGTTCTTGTCGCTCTTTGGGAGTTCGGTCAGTTCCTTCCCGATCAACTCCCCTTTGTGGTAGCCCATCATCCGCTCAAACGCTGGGTTCACGTACTTGGTGAAAAAAAGAAAAAAAAGCAGAGTTAGAAAGTGAGGTTTAAGCTCAGTAATAATTTTCTTATACTGGAAAATCCCATAAAACAACCAAACCAAAAAATAAAGTTCAATTGGGTCTCAAAAACTTATAATGAGTCATACTGTTGCACTGGGTGACATGTTTCTTTGTTACCATGAAAGCACCAACTGTCATTTATTTTGAATGCATCCCTCATACCCCATACTGGTGCTTATTCTCTTTTTTTGTACTATTTTTTTGGCAAGTTTTACCTACTGATGAGTAGCACCATTGTTGGTTTTGGTCTTTGCATGTTATTAATTTTGAATAGGAAATGTTTTTAAATGATCATCACTATCCTTTAACAGATATATTTAGTTGAGATGTCACTCCTTCTGACTCTTTCTGTATGAAGGTATGTGTGTGTATAATTTCTACCTGTATGATGTGATCTTCACTGGTGATCTCCACAGCCTCTTGGCAGTGCTCCAAAGCAGTGAAGGCGGAATTACAAGCTCTGTAGATCAGTAAAGTTAGTTAGTAAGTTTTATTTGATATAGCAATCAAAGTAGTATAGAAACATACATGTATGCACAAGGAACAGATGCATGTGTTAAGAGTGTAAAGTAAACCCCTTTTTTACAACACCTGAAATGTTTTAAATAGAAAAAATGAAGAGATAATACAACTGTGTAGACATACGAAAAATACGTCTACGAAAGTACACATGTGAATATATGAGTATTAGGTGTGGGAAAACAATGGATAATCATTGCTAAGATGCTAGAAATATCATTAAATCCAGACTGATTAAAGAGATATTATTCACACTTTGATTTATGCAATTTAAACTGTATTTGATGATCTTTTAGATCTTTAGAAAGGCTCAAAGAAAGTGTGACACTGCATAGATTTAAGTATGCAGATACTTTTTTCAGCCAGGATATCTCCATTAAAAACATTATATTGGTGTTTCATTTCAATTCTGTGCATAAGTGTATTGTTGCATTGGGTATGTGCTAGTTGTTTTTCCTTCCGTACCTGAGTTTAAACTGGCAGCGCACCTCTCCATGTTCAATCTGTATGAGCTCATTATAGCAGGCTGACACACTGCTGTTCTCCACAAACCTCTGGAGGATAAACAGGGTTAAGTAGAGTTTGAAGGAGAAAGAGAGACAGAGAGCGAAAGGGGAATGGAAAATTAAATTAGTCAGGATTTACTCGGTAGCAACCTCCTACGTCACTTTCACACAATCAAACAGTCTGACAATAAGTGTTTCCTTCGAATCCGGTAACACGATGCTATTTTAGTGTCTGAAGTCTCTTAATGGCTCAATAAAAGCATCTATCAGAAACCACATATAAACACAAAGTCAGAAGCGGAGGCAAGGACGTACTCTGCTGAATCCGGCACAGAGGAGAGGAAGAACAGATGGCTCCTCCTGGTCAGCCGGTCTACACAATGAGAGAAAGAAATAATCATCAAGTTTGTTGTGCTCCACACTTGTATGGGAATGTGGATTAAAAGCCCTAAAGTAATATTTTCATGATCAACTCTTTACTATAAGTGATGGGAGCTTAAGTTAAAGTGTAGTATTTTTCTGCCAATTTAGCCACTAATATGCCACTTAAAAGAACATTTAGGTAGGTGAAGCTATCCTTAGCCATATTAATGAGCACACATGGTAGATGCATTATAATGTACATTATCACAGACCTGTTTTCAACTCTTTGCTGTATTCCTGATCCATTTTAAGATCCTCTTATTAAAACAACTCTTAAATGTGTTTTACACAATAATACCATACCTTTAAAAGGGAAGGCAGCTGATTTTATGATTTTAATTAAAATTGTGGAAAAGTGTTTTTATTTGTGATCCAACTTAACATTGATGAGGAGCAGATGAGTTTTTGAGTACTAAATCAATTAAACCTATGTTGGCTTCCTTTTTTGTTGCTCATTTTACAGATATAAACACATAATATTTGAAGGTTTCAGGGACTATGAGGTACAATGGTGCAAAACACTTTTAACACCGAGTTTATTAAAGTCTAAAAAGAAACTTACTGCTGTTCTAACACGGCCAGAATAACTGTGTTTTCAGAGGGCTTTGTGGCGCGGATCAACCTGGAAATAAAACAAATGCAGATTCAAATTCAGTGTCAACAGGAGTCCATTTCATCCAAACTGTAAGCTCATGAGTGTATTTGATTCAGATACAGCATTAACATATGGGCAGATTTTGGGCTGACGTCATTGCCACAAAAGAAAGGAACAGAACATTTCCTGGATTAAAACAATAACACAAACATAAAACATGTGCTTCAGAGAGTCACAAAGCCACACTGCTGGTGGGATATAAGGGAAAGTGGCCAAGGGGTGGAGGACGAAAGAAGACAGTGATGGAGGATGACAGGAGGATCATAATGATGGCAGACATCCTCACGGGATGAGGAAGGGGAATAAAGAATAGTGAAAGGAGTTTAGGACAAAGACAGCAGCCGCCAAACTGTGGTAATCAGGAGACAGGAGACAAATGGATCTGCTTCCTTACTTGCGGAAATAATGAAGAACTTATAATAAATAATTTGATAAAATATAAGGCGGAGGGTTTTTGGCGTATCCAGAAACTTTGGATGGTACTGTATTAAACAATTACTACAGCCCCAAAATCTGTAGGTATCATGACCGAATGTACTGTAGGTCAAGGCACTTTATCACCCGTTGAATAACTAAAACTAAATAAAGGGGCTTTACAGACCTAGCAATGATGCCTGGAGGGTATTCACACAGCATAAAGACAAACATGGGACACACATTACAGACTTCAAGACTCATGGGAATCCCCTACACCAGCTCCTAACACAAGTCTTTTGTTCCAGGAAAGGATCACGGGTCGGGAATCGAACCCTGGTCGCCGGCATACGGTGCAGGGGCCCCAGCCAGTTGCGCCACGGCCGGGGCCATCACCTACAGTTTCAAAATATTCTCCAGTGCCTCAGCAGTAAAGAGGAGGAAACAGTTTAAAAGGTACAACATTGTGAAACAGATCAGATTTGAAATGCTCCTTAAATACCCGTTTAAATGTGTGATATCCCTTACTAAAATGTCTTCAACGCCAATGTACAAAGTCACTTTAAGATTGATGAAATATTTACTGCTTTTATGTTTGTCTTTTATTCATTTAGGGTTAGAGTTGTAATTTATCTGTCATTTTGATTTGCTCCCTAGTCTTGTCACTTTATTTTGTGTGTTATTATTATTACTACGGTACGGGCATTCATCATTTCATTGTAATTTACATATAATGACATGAATAACTGACTGACATGAGCGTGTGTCCTTTAATTATTGTCACTATCTGTATTTGAGAACTAAACTATTTGTGTTTCTGGCAAAATGTCAAAAAACTCGAAAAAAATATTCTTTAAAAATAAGAAAGTCATCTGGGAAAAACTTAGCACAGACCAGTATTACCAAAATTGACCTTAACAACACCTGGCAACATAATAGAAATGGGGCGAAGCCTGCGAGCTAGTTCAGGCAGTGAACTCGAGCACCAATGATACCTTCGTACACAACGCCCCCTGCCGCTCTCACAACCAGCCAAATACAGTCTCCTCAATTTGCCATTCTATTTAAGCTGTCAGATCTGCCTCCATCTGCATGGCTAACACTGCTGCTACTTCACGTTGCTGCTGTTTACCTGCCCCACCACCACCCCAGCTTCCTCCCCAGCTTCCACCTGTAGGCTCGGGGGTTAGTTATCTAATCATCACTTAATGTTCTATGTAAATATGTGTAGTGATGAGGCCCGAGACGCCAAACTCAAACTATATACCGCTCCTATTAAACATATTAATGAAACACGTGAGTTGTCTGACTGAAATAGGTTCTTCTACAATCACAGGAAGATTCTGAAATGTGGCCTCTGGCTTTTTGTGTCGTTGACAAAATGGACAAGAAAGAAGGAAAGAAAGAAAGAAAGGCTTCTGTGTTTGTACAACTCTTGGTTCCCCTGGGCTAACATCCAGCGTTCATGTCAACAAACAAACAAACGCACATTTTGTTCATTCGAGTGCCACTCTGCTAAATATCCACTTGTGAATTTTGCCAATTAGTGTCCACTGCTTCTTCTTTACTGAGCAAAGCATTGAATTGAGCAACATTAAGAGCAACCAAAGTAACTTTAGCATGCAGCTTCAGAGGCCTGTGGTGCCTCTAGTGAACACCAGAGGGCGCCAACAATCCCTCCACTGAAACATCCCAAAGCTCTTAACAGTTCAAAAGCAGCATTGAGATTGAAATGACTGAAATCTGGACATTTTAGTATTTTTATAGGTTTTATGTGGAACCTCCTGCTGTAATTTACATATTGATTGTCTCTGTTTAAGTTCATGATGTATATTATAATATCTTTGTTGTTTTTCTGACCCTTTTGGCAGATTAAGCCTTTCCAAACTCTTTGTTTAATGTCAAACATGCAAGACAGCAAAACAAAAAAAGCGTGATGGCTGTGCCAGTTGAGACACATATTGTGAAATACGCCTATTTCCTATCTTCAGGAAAGTTAGATGAAGGGTTGATGTGCGGGTCACTGTCTGAATGGTAAACATGAAGCGATGCCCAGCAGCTTGTTGGACTAGCTTAGCACAAAGAATAATTTCCCTGATTTATCTAATTGTAATGAAATCCAGAGTCCAGAAACTCATCACATGACACATTACAAGCCAAGTACAGACTATTTATTGGTTGGATATCCATCAATTAGTGAGCTTTAAAGAGTACTGGAACATGGGGCTCAGGAAGGTAAAGGAGAAAATTAAATATAACAACATTGATTTTGAGAATATTGTAGGGTTGACTATTGAAGCCTTCACAAAATATTTACTCAATAAGATTTTTAATAATTCATCATCAGCAATGTGGATGTAATGACAGTGTGAAGTAAAGTGGTGGAACAACCTGGTAAATTCAGCAAATTACATGAATATGCTGTAATGCGACATTTGAAACCAGGAAAAGAAAACACATACCATATTGCAATGTTAGAATATCTGAGTAAATATTTTATCTCATCATGATAACGATAAAAGACCAAGATATCTACCTGGTCTCCTGTAGGCAGATGTATTTACCTTTGGACAGAGCAAGGCTAGCTGTTTCCACTTGTTTCCAGTGTTTGTGCTAAGCTAAGCTAATTGGCTGTAGCTCCATATGAACAGTACAGAAATGAGAGTGCTATCAATTTTCTCAAGTGAAATCAGGACATCTTACTACATTGCAGATTTAAGTTAGAACCTTATACTGTGGTCAAAGAATGTTTTATTTTTGTGGATGTGAAGGATTACACAATCTTTGTTTCAAGAAATAATCTGAACCTTTTGGCAGATGAAGCCCTTTCAAACTCTTTGTTTAATGTAAAGTATGCATGGTTCAAAAACAGCACCAGAAGTCCAATTGCTGTGCCCGTTTGGATCCTTAATGGCATCACAGTGAAAATGAATTATCATTAGTAAGCGTTTGTTGTTTGTTTACAATTGTTTCCAGTGTTTGTGCTAAACTAAACTAACTGGCTGTAGCTTCATATTAACAGTACAGACACAAAAGTGCAAGCTATCTTCTCATGTGACCGTCAGAAGGAAATGCACACATTTCCTTTTTCTGAAGGAGATATTATGCAAATTCCTTTGGATTAAAGCTTAAATAAGAAACAACCACACAGAATTAGATTTTGTAAGGCTCACCTGCATACAGCTTCGGGCTCAAAGTAGCGTGAGTGGCGTCCATCGATGACTATGATCTCATGGTGCTTGTCCAGGAAACAGTCTACGGCGGACTCGGGGGTGCGTGCGATGTTACACCTGAACCCGGCGCGGTCGCAGGCCCACCAAAAGGCATCGCTCTGGCTGTCCTCCTTGGCGAAAACGAGCAGGACCTGAGGGGAGGAATGGACGCCTGGGTGAGACAGTGCTGCTACTCCGGTGATAATTATAGGATATCTATGTTAGTAGGCAGTCACTACTTTTACTACTCAGACAGGACATTCTCCAGTGCTGCAGACATCCAAGAACCAGACTTCAGATGTAATATACAATCCTGACACCAAGGCTTCACCACAACCAGGGTTACTGACATTTATGGGCCTGAATAACACAGTAACTGATTTAACTGTTAACCCTTTAAAACTCTTTAAGACTTTGAAAAAATGTGGGATTAGATTGAAAGCAGCTCTCTGATGTATTTAAGTGGCTCTGAGAGCTGCTGTCAATCTAATTCCAAAAGTACACGTTCAAGGTCTTAAAATGGGATCTGTTTGATCAAGTTAGATCTGTTACTGTGATATTCAGGCCCATAAACGTCAGTAGACCTGGTTGTAATTTGTTTTCTGTCAGTAAGGGACTTTGTTAGATGCCATCCACTTCAATATAACATTTTGAATTGTTTGAATTGATAACTATAGAGGTAAACCTTTCGATACGTCTGATAACCTTAAAGTACATTGGAACCTAAGTCAACAAAATGCTTCTTCATTTTATTTATTCATCCATATAATCCACACTATGAAAAGTTCTGGTATTTCCCATCGCTTTCAGAGGATTCAAATCCCAACAGACCTTAAAAACCTTACAAATGTGGAGTACTGTACAGGTGGGTGCAGGGGTTAACCCTTTCACACCCACCTACCATTTGAGGGTATTAGTTTAGATCATAAGAAGTATCTATATTTTAAAGATGTAAGGTATAGTCTGTGGGAAATTGTGGATATTTTATAACAGGGTGTACACATTGAAAACAACCACAAGGATGGTTAATACTATTATATTCTTTAGTGTGTATTATATGAACGTATGAATAAAAACCACAAGCATTTTCTGTGGCTTATTTTCAATATTATCAGTATAGAAAGGTTAAAGTTGAAACTCAAAAATGTTTATATTCTGTATTCTATAATGTATAATGTTCAGCTTCTTAATGACAGAAAAAGTTACGAAAACATTTTGATTAAATCAAAAACAGAGAAAAATAAGTGCTAGTGGGGTAAAAATATAACATTGACTTAGTGTTTACCTTTCTGTCTCACAGCAGGAAAATCCTCATTATGAATCTTAGCCTATCCTCAATTTTGTATTCTTTAACATGTTACAACATTTATAGAACCAAACATGTTTTTTCCAACCTAGATGGACCATCATGGGACAGATCATATTGCAATTGAGTTATTCCCCAATTCAATATGACTAAACACATTTCAAAAGGACAAACAATAACAAAAATACATTACATGCAGTGAGTTACACTGTCACTGTTCTCATCTTTTCTCTGGGGGAATGTGGATTTTCCTCCCACAGTCACATTACAAGAACAGCTCAGGGGATTTGACTAAGACGTGTCCATAGTAGTGAGTGTGTTCTTTCATCTGTGTTTTTTCCCCATGCCATATCTCCCAATAGGAGTCATTACAATATAACTTTAAGACACCTTGGCTCAACAGACCATATCACGTAAATGTCATGTCTTCTCCAGCTGAATTATTCCATAAATATAAAAACTGTACAGCCAATAACCTATAAGCTATAAACTGTGTTTCACACCAACAGACGTGAAGTCTGCAGAGCGGAGACTTTTTGATCCCACACTGTGTTTTGACCACAAACACACAAGCCACCTTTGGTACAGTGGTGAGGAAATACAACACTGTAGGAGACACATACAGTAGAGAGAGCGACAAGCACACACACACACACACACACACACACACACACACACACACACACACACACACACACACACACACACACACACACACACACACACACACACACACACACACACACACACACACACACACACACACACACCTGGGCTGCAGCCAAAACCAACAGTACTCAGCTCTGCCTCTCAGCAGCATCACCTCTTGACTCCCTCTAAGGACAACAAAGGATAGAGGGAGTGCATGGATGTGCAGCAGAGAGAGAGGAAGAAGAGTATACGCATATTTTGTGTAGTTTTAAAATCAATATGTGAGTATTTCTATCTATAGGAGAGACTTCAATTTAGAAAACAACAGGTGAGAATGGCAGAGGAAGAAGTAAAAAGAGGACTGAGGGAGAAAGTGAGCGAGTATTGGTGAGAGCTTGTGAAAGTCCACAGTCTTTGATCCCGTACTGGCTTGTGTAACCATGGGGCTAACATGTGAAATTCCACACACACAGTACCCAGTCGACCCTGGGACGACACCGGCTGTACGGATCTCTGACCCGCTACCTAAAATATGTCACCAGCAATGGTCTTAATACCCAAACTAAAGTGTTCAAACACATGGCTGCACTCCATCACAGCACTACTTTCATAAATGTAACTCACGGTTCATGAAACACACAAGAAAGTATGTTTACAAAATGTAAGTGACAGCGTCTTTAGAGCCAACATTAACATACAAAACTACAAAGGTTTGGAATTTCCTTGTATAAAAGCTTGATTGTATTCTATTCAAAAGGCTGAGAGGACTATTATATATGTTTGAGTGGCCTTTCATTTGTCCTCATGCTTTAATGGCTCAACCAAACTGACATTCAAAAGGTAAAAATAGACCAAAAAAAACTCTGAGCTACAGTTTAAAAAGAGCAGAAGAAGTCACCGGTCATTGCTAAAAGAAACTAGAAGCTTAGCATCAGAATGTGTGCAGATTTAAATAGTAACAGGTTCCTATTTCAGATTGAAATGCACAGTATTGCCTCAAACAAGCTGGAATGAACATGTGTGGCTTAAGAGCTCTATATCAGGCACTCTTACTCAATAGGCTGGCATTTGACTTTAATCTTTTATTGGACATTTTACATTAATTATTATGTTTCTATAACTTACGTTGCTCTTGGTTTGCGCATTCTTACATTGTAGTTTATTCATCCTGTAATGGAACAAGTGCCCCAACTATTTCAGATTTAGATTCAGGTTATTTCAAAGATAATAGAAATAGAAGTTAAGTGTAGTGTTAGCACTGTTGAAACTTGGTCACAGAATAAGCTGGACATACTATGGACTTACAAATGCCAGTTTAATCATCTTCAATCTACCCACTGCAGAAGGAGACTGTAGAAGACCAAAAGAAAAAATTGTGGCAAAAATATTGATGAAAGTCACTATTTTTCTTCACTGGAAAACAAGTTTAAAATAGAAATTACAGCAGTATCCTTGACTATTGCACAAAACTGTGTGGAGATTGAATAAATGCATTCATTCTTTCTTGTTTTGTGGGTAAGACTACTTCAAATGTAACAGATATAAGAATCAGATGTACACCATGGTAATAAAACAAGTGAACATATAGAAGTATCGAAGTCAACGTTAACAAATTGTAAATAAGTTGTACATATAAAGTGTTAGTTGCACATATATGATACGGTTAACAGTCAAAGTGTTTGATGCACTTGCCAATAAGATTTCCCATTGTACAGAACTTCCTTTCAGAATATTGGACGTGTTTTTTTTACTGTGTAGTTTATTCATGGTGTGTGCTTTGCTACAAATGCGATAAACGTGTACAATTTAGAAAAATGATCCCAACTTGAAGTAAAGCTGAAGTAATTTGTCAATTTATCATTTTGTTAATCGAAATAAAATGAATCACATGTCATTTTGATAAACAGTTAATACCTTTAGGCCAATTTTAACTGCAAACACCATACATTTAATGTGAATATGTTAACCTTGGCTTTAGGAAATTGGGATGAGAATTCTTCACTTTAAAACATACACTTTAGAGATTCAATGTTAAATGTATTTCTAAAATAATTATTGCCACATAGGTTTTGCAACACATACTGTGTCTTACTTTACAGGCTATAAAGCACTTCAACTATAAATCAAGCTGTTAACCCTTCAACACCCACCCCTCCTTTGCATTTTTAAAACCTTTGCAATCATTTTGGGATATAAAGCGTTTCAGGATTTACTACATTGTTGGACTCCCAAAAAGCTTCAAAGATTTCTTTGTTTTCTCTGAATCTCATTTCATCTGGACAACAATTATTTTCACATTTATTCCTTTGCTCTATAAAACGTGACAAATGTATGAAAAAGTTCAAAGAGTTTTTTTTTCTTTTTTCGTGTGAAGCACTTGAAAAGATGCTATACTAAATAAACATATTATATATATATATATATATATATATATATATATATATATATATAAAAGTTTTGTACCATAGAAGACTCTGAAAACGAGCACATATTGGCTACAAATAAACTAAACAACTTGTTGTCAGTTATTTAATTGTTCACTTTGTTAAAGAAGACATATTATGTCTCTCCTGTAACATGTCTCCATGCTTTAATGTTCAAAAAGCTCTTTATTTTTCTCATACTGCCTGTGCTGCAGCACCTCTTTTCCCCCTCTGTCTGAAACCAGAGCCCAGTCTGCTCTGTTCAGGGCCCCTTTAAAATCACCAGTTAGTAGTAGTCACAAGTTTTGTACCATAGAAGACTCTGAAAACCAGCAAATATTAGCTTAAAATATACTTCACTAAAACTCATAAACAGTTACTTGTTTAGTTTCTGTTTAAATAACAAGACTTTACTATGTAGTGTAAGCATCCTGCAGGAAAAGTCCCAGATTGTAGCAGAATGCCAACACTTTTAGATATATAAAAACTGCATCTACATATATGAGAAATATAACAACATACAACATGTGTGTTACTTTATCTGTGTAATACTTGAGTGAAACATGAATCATTAGATAAGCTGCAGGCAGAGGTATCTGGAGAGCTTGAAACTCTCCAGGACTGTGAGGCAGTAACAGTAAATGTCAAGTAAACTCACTATATATAACTCTCTCCTGCAGAGCATTTTATCTCCCCCTTTTCATCTCTGCGCTCCAGAGCAAGGAGTGAACCTGGAGAGGGGCGGGTTGGGTCATGGATCCTGTAGAAAGCTGGAGGTAAAACTTTGGGAGGGCAGTTTAAGGGTTTTATGGGGCCTGAGACGAGGTCTTAGACGGCTTTTTAATAAAGCTTCTGGTCCCTCCACTTGCCTGCACACTGCCACAAATTCCTGCTACATTTGGCAGGATAAAGAGGTGGAGAGGGGCGCAGGGAAAGAACAGTGTACTGTAGCTCAGCATGAACCTGAGTGTCATGCCAGGCCTCTCATGTCACTTCACTGGAGTAAGAACTGAACTCAGAAAGCCTTGGAGGTTGGTCAAACAAGCACAGCTCAAACTAATTAAATCAAAGCACCTTATAAATCAGCTGATTCCTGAAGAAGGGACTGGAAGTAAAGAGGAATGCTGTGTTGTACCTGCAGTTCAACCAGCTGGTAACCTTCAGACACTTTCTTTGTTACATAAGGATACATCTGACGAACACACAGCCTAATCCCCAACCAGAGGATGAGCGCAGACAATCCTCAGCCTAACCTGCAATATGTTAGAAGTTCCTGAAGGGCAAGACCGCAGCAGGACTAACCCCAATACGATTCTCTGAAAGCTATGAATGCAGAGTTAATGAGGTGATGCAACTTAGGATCAGGCCCACTTAGTTGGATTGAATTCAGTCTCTAGGTTTATGTTTATGGGCACATGCCCATTGTTTTAAGACAGAACAGTTGTGCATCTATCCTTTAAGATATCATTATTTAATGTAAACATGCACAGCACAAACAGTTGTATTGGCGATCAGTCCCTAGTTTACAATCGCACAATATTTCAAAAGGAAAAATACAATTTAGAAAAAACTAGGGAAATAACTCAAATCATCATTAATGTTGAGCTAAATCAATTCATATTAATAATACAAAATCAAAACAAATAATAAGCATCAATTTAACTTGTCATTTGAAAATGTCCCCATTGACTTTGCAAACTTGTGATGGGCATTTGCCAATTTCTTTACTTTTCACAGACTTTTTACAACTATTTATTTAAGAAATAACCAGCAGAAGGATCGATAATGAAATCCTCTTTAGTTGCAGCTGCACAATAATGAAACAGTGTTGAGGAAACTATACCTGGTCAAATACAATGATCAAAAACGTAAATAAAAGTTTTTGTAGAGACACAAAATTAGGACAAGGTAATGATGCCATCAGCTTGTGAAGACATCGACAGTAACATGACGTAGATGTTATAAACTCTCTTACCTGAATGGGCTCTTGAGTCAGTTTCATCGGTCCTACACATTCTTCTGTAGCTGAAACCTGCAGGAAACACATGAGAAGAAATGTGAACAAACCAAACACAAAACACACAAAGCAAAACAAACTGAAAACCCTTCTTACCATTTTATCATTCATGTCCAGAAGCATATTGGAATATTGTTTGTTCTTGCAGGAGTTGCACTTCACCACCTTTCATTTTCTCTCTTGCCTCCTTTTCAAGTTTAAAAAGTCCAGCAATAAAGTTATAAATTATAAATTCCCTAAAAAAGAGCAACAGCCTGCTTAAAAAACAAAGATCAACACATCCTGGTTGTTTTCATTTTCTAACACCTCTCCTGCCCTGTAGATGTGGACATTTACTCGCAGCATTAGCCGCCCAGAATGGAGCTGTCTTAAGAAAGTATTAGCAGTCAGCCGCAGATAGAACTCACAGGTTTACTTGCGTAATCCGACTGCAGGAGCATCACACACTGAGCTATATATATGTGTGTGTGTGTGTGTGTGTGTGTGTGTGTGTGTGTGTGTGTGTGTGTGTGTGTGTGTGTGTGTGTGTGTGTGTGTGTGTGTGTGTGTGTGTGTTTTCACAGCCTGTCTGGGAAGCTCCAGCAGGCCTCTTAACCCCATGTGTCACTCTGGTGTGATTAAGCAACTCAGCTACATGTGCAAGTTTTGAGCATATGCGTGTACACACATGTTTACCCCACAAGCAATGCATCAGCGGTGTACCATATCATACTCCGTCACTTTAGCTCTGTGTGTCATGCCCAGAAATTAACCATCAGGCATGTTTTCGAGCACATTCTGTGTTCATGACTCATTTCTCTCATCGAAAGGTCTTCGAGTGGCCTATGTGGTTTTGCTTCTTACATGATCGTAAACATGCACTCATAAGCCACAGTAGTCTCTTCCCAGCTGAAGACAAATATCTGAGGTATTCAAGAGAGAGGAGGGACAACGAAAGAAGGGGAGGGGATTTATGTTAAATCTACTTGAGGCATTAGCTCCATAATAATATATGCAACACACCAACTCTAATCAGTCACCAAGAAGCAGCTGTGTGACTAAAGCACTGAGGTAGACACAAGTTGGTGACTCAACCACCCATTGGTATTATTGGTCCAGTGTTATTAGGCTGAGAAGTGAACATACTTCAATCAACATCTAGTACTAGCCAATAAAGTCATTAAGAGCCCTTTGCAACACTTAAGAAAAAGCGTGATTTTGGTTAACATGCATCTATGTTGCTTTAATAGAGCAATATGGTGTTAAAATATTGCAGCCTTTGTGAGCATTAGTTTAGGGCACATGATGATTTACACATATTAAACTCTCACCCTACCTTGTTACACAATTTGAAACTGCCTTCACACTTGTTTAATGTATTTAGTATCATATTTCTATTGAGGTAATAATAGTTTTGCCTTTTATAGTGAATTGAAACTTTTTATATCGTTTATATATCTGTATTCTGTAGATAATCTACAGATCTTTCTACTGTTGATAATAACTGTTTTTTTTAGTTAATGGCTAGCTCATGCTCTAACAAAATAATTTCCCAATTTGGTATAAAGAGAACATCAATCCAACTATATCTAACAAGGAGCACTACTGTGGTCATTTTCAGGTTCATGTTTTTATTTTCTACCTCTACTGTGTTTACATGCTTTAATGTTCAAAAAGCTGGTTTGGTTAGCTGGCCGGCTCTGTTGTTATTTTTCAACTGCTTAGATTTGTCCCGCACCTTAGCCAATCACGTACAATGTGTTGGAGCACTAGCCAATAGAAGCGCTAGTGTTACATAGTGATGTCACCATGTTACAGAAGTAAATAATGGAGTCCAAATCGAGTTGGAGAGAAATTCCCATTGCTGTGAACTTTGGGATTTTAGCCTTTGCAGACCATTTACATGCACAAAAACCTATGTAACAATATATCAGAAGCCGTTGTGTCGTCACAGTCATGTGGACCTCACATACGTTTCTCTCGGAGTTAGGAGGAACGTGGAAGTCTGAGCTGGATTCACTTTAATGTTGTCAGAGATCATGATGGGGTCCAACAAGGCAAATAAATGAGGTCAATAGAGTAAGAGATGACCCAAGGGAGAGCTAAACTACAGAACCACTGAGTCAGTTATGAAACAAGCAGCATCTGGTGGTACAGTGTCGAAGGCCAAAGACTTGTGAGATAAAAAGATGGAGGGGACTAAATCATTATTAAGTGCTCCAGTGACAACAAGAAGCACAGACTCCAGAGACGTCAGAAAATGAGTAATCGTGTTGTACTTGAGGACGACACAGCCAGATGTGAAACAGAACAGGAAGGAAGGCAGTGGAAAAAGAGAACAATTTGGAGAGCAATCAGTCAGTACATTTACAGTAAGACTATGATTAAAGAAGTGTTGGGTGAATCTGTCACAAGACACCCTCTCTACTTAGAGAAGGTGATCAAATACTCATGGTCAGACGGGAAGGGGAACTAGGTGAAGGAAGATTTAGGAGTACAGAGACAAGAGCCTTAGAGTACAAATGAATGGTACGAGCGAGATGAAGATCATTTGGTTTGTAAAGATTTAGAAAACAAAGAGGCACAGGAAACAAAGAGGACAGTAAGTGGTTAGAAAATAACTTCAGTCTGAAAAAACATTTTTGTTATTTTCAGTACTTCTGAACAATTATATACTGTAGGAATACTTTATATCCAATCCGAATTTGCATTATTAAAGAAACCAGTTACATCAACTTTTTGCAATATTGATTTTTCTATTTGTGAAGAGCACACAAATCTGGATTCATGATGGCTGAACTGTCCCAAGAAAAAGAAGAGAAAATCAGCGCAACAGAGGGGAAGAGCTTAAGAGACAGAGCAAGAGAAGACAGGAAGTAAATGCTAACAGTACCACAGTATGGGCTTTGTATTGTTTAAAGACTGTTTCATGGAACAGAAAACATGGACAGACTTGAACCGTTACAGAAAATCAGTGCTGCCGTCATATAAAGTGACGTTGCTAGCGCCGCTGTTCAAGCCGTTGGTACACAGTGGAACAAAGTATTTCAAATATTTAATCAATAAAATGTGTTTAAAACAATATCTTGGATCAAGTTTTGGGACATTAGTAGGTAGCTGTGTTATAAGCATGATAATGTGAATCAAGGCGGTTATAAATAAAAATAGAAAACCAGACAGTGGGTTTCTTTCATAAATGACCACCTTGCTGCACATTATTCCTTACATCATAACTTCCAAATGTTTCAGAACACCAGCATGCACCAGGCATCTCTTTAACATCAAGCTTTATCTTTGCCTCGTGTTTCTCCTTCTGCAGCCTTAACCCAGCCCTCAAATGTTGTAAACCTCTAATTTGAATGTTTAGCTAATTGCTAAGCTTTTTCTTCCTGTTGAACTGCAGCCTCTTCATTGGAGTAATTTCCACTTATTGTATTGTTTTTGTGAAGCACTCTGTAACATTGGCTCTGAAAGGTGCGGTGTAAATAAACCCTTAATTACCTAATGGGGCCCAGGTACATCATGTCATTGAATATACTGTATAAACATTACACAAGCCAGTTTGAACATTGCTTTTATTGTACCTGCTCTGCCATTTCATTGCAGTTGATTCTTCAAATGCAATAACTTAACACAGTTACGTTATGTTTAATGTATTCTTTTGAGGGTGTTTTCACTGTTTACAATGATGTTAGTTTATAAAGATGACAAAGGAGTTTACTCTTTGGCTGGAGAACAGAGAGTTGTTTACATTTATAGGCCAATGTCAAATCATTGAGAGGAAGTGACAAAGCAGGGTCGTGGAAGTGTTGACCTTGTGAGAGGCTTTTACTATGAAACTATTTAGAGAGCAGATATGATACAGTATGAAGTTAAAATGGCTTTCAGTGCACGGCTTAATCTTCTGATCCTTTGCATTAGGGCAATTTCCTCTGTATCTTAACAACAGTGAAATGTTATTTGATTTATTTTGTGTGGCCTAGGAGTTTATGCGAATCATAGTTCTTGCATCTGCAGTGCAGGCACACTGAAATGGCCAGATGGACTAAAGATCAGCCTCGGCCTGCACACCACCACTGTCATCTTCTTTAGAGAGGACATATTCTCCTCATTTTCAGGTTTATATTTGCATTTGCGCTTCTACTGTGACATTCTTACATGGTTTAATGTTCAAAAAGCTCTTTATTTTTCTCATACTGCCTTTGCTGCAGCACCTTTTTTCACCCTCTGCTCTGATTGGTTAGCTGGTCGGCTATCTGAATCTGAACTATTCTAACGTGATCCAATTCTTAGTTTGCAGCTAGCGCTACCATCCATGGCACTGATCATTCACTATATTTACAAAAATTACCAAAAAAGAGCATGTAATCATGTCACATTCAGTTTATGCTCCAGTGAGATAACATGCCTGTAAACACACACCTACTGGAACTTCGTCACAAGTAAACAGTTGTCCCAGTCTAACATTCAAACTATTTTCCACTTCACAGCCTGGATGACCTTCCTGCTCTGACACATCCCCCTCTTACATCCCAAAGCTCAGACCAGTATCCACAATACAATGGCTGAAAAAAAAAAATGTGGACTTACATTCATTTCCTTAAAGGAATACTCACATTGTGTACCATGCATGATACCGCTGATGTATGTGAACAACACCAATAATCTGAGTTACTGCTTGATAAGAATATTGGCATTGTTTTTCAGACCTAAAGAAGGATACAAATTTAGCATACACTTAGCTTAGCATCACATAACATAACCAGCCATTTTAGGGTGGAAAACCAAAGTGAACACCTGGAAAACAAAGCATGAAGCAACAGATCTCAGATTTTCTTTAAATAAAAATAATAATTGGTTGGAAAATGTTTCGTTAAGTCTTTTGTTTTGCTGTTTGTTGATGGCCTGCAACTTGGTGTACTGTTTTGGATTTTGTCACTTGTCCTGCATGTAGTTATGATAATATTTTTTAAATTTTAATGGTGTCATTTTGTCTTTAAAAAAGTCTGAAAGAGCACTTTCTACAGAGCTATTGTCAGAATAGAACAGCTGTGCCTGTCAGGAGGAGTTCGCCTCATTTCTTTTAAAACACAGAAGCTGTATTGTTCAGGATCACTTAACCTTTGTGCATCTAAAATAGCGGTTGTTGCGATGACGCTGAGAAAAGTGATAAATCATGCTCTCCCTGTATGTTCTCATAAGTCAGTGTCTGTGTACGAGGCCCTGAGGGTTTCTCTGTACAGGCCACCAGCATTCGCTCCTTCACATGGGACTGTTCACACTCCTGCCATACTGACCAGAGGCGTAAACAAATGCACGCATGCAGACATGCACACTCACACATATACACACACGGGAACATGATCAACACCATGGCAGATTATCAAGATCCTGCAGGGAAAGGCAGATGGTTTTTAATAATAAATGGTATCATTGATCCTCTCTCAAGACTCTTAGATCGAAAGGAACTGAGAGAGGACAAAGGAACAGCTGACAAAACAGCAACACATACACACACATACAAAGTATGTGTCTCCAGAAACTAATGACACAAATCAATAACATTTATTAATTAGTTTAACCTAAATATTAAAAAGCTATTAATTGTAGCTAATAATGAGAATTGTCCTGTTACATGTATACTAATATTATTTTATCTAATGAAATATATTGTGCCAAAAGAATGTGCCATCATTTAAAAGAGAGAAATGAAGAGCCTGTAACTTGTAGAGCCCTCAAAGGTCTAAAGGTTGGCCAAAAGTTTTTTTTTTAAAAGTACTTAAAAGAAAAATATCCCCAAAAGAAAGTAAAAGGGCTTAATTCATAGAACATGTGTTTATAATTTCGAGCTTGAGGCCTGAATGGGTTAATGTTCTCTGAGGGTTTGATGATCATCTGCTACACTACTTCTTAACAAAACCCGGCTATATCCTCAGGGGATCATAAATATGAAAAAGTATCTGTTCACATGCTCCCTCATGAGAGAGATACATCAACAAGCACACAAATAATATGACAGGACGTGTACACAACTGCACAAGTTTATGATCTCTGTGCAGGGGTTTCTGTTATGAAACTGCAACAAGACACATTAATACTTCACAGACTTCACACCAATTTATTAATACTTATTAATTTGATTTTATTAGGTGTGGAACGTCCCACATGTTAACTTGACTTTTGTGTGTGAATGCTTTTTCTTAATTTTACCTATGAAAAGGTAAAGCAATGTTATCTCAAGGACTACTTTTTAAGGTTTCCACAATTTTCCTTTTTCATGCACATCGCTCAATTGTGATCAAACTTCGTCCAGAGGAAAACCTTGAGATGTGGTTGAACGTTTAGGTAATACACCTGCATTAACGCTTTTTTGTTGTCAAACACTTGACTTTAACATGCAGCATCTCCCATGATGAATAAAATGAGCTATTCTCTAAATAAAAAAAATAATTAATGCCAAATCGGACAATGTCTCCCTGGTTTTTAAGTCTAACTTTGAAGCAGCGCTGCCGTGAACTGTCCTGTAGGGTAATCTGAATTTAGGTGAAGAACACCAGAGAGGATCCTTAATTCTGTATATTGTTGCTTAAGAAAAAAACGATTTGATTTGCTCATCTGACTCTGTGTTCTGCTTCTAGAAACCTTTGCCTGGGGCTGCAGGGCTGTACATTGAGATAAGAAAACAAGAATCTGTAAAACAGGCTTTTATTAGAGAACACATCCAGACGTATTGAGCCAAATGAGAGCTGATGTACTCGGTGTAGCTTTGTACTACAGCAACAGTTGTTGCATTAAAGTTGTTCATTATACAACCATATTTAACCGAAACATTTTACTATAACGCCTTTTATTCAAGTATGAAAAAAATACATGGTTTACTCAATATTATTTAACTATAATGTATGATGCCGTGTGAAAAACATAACAGTATTTCCTCTCAACAATACGTCATCCACCATATGTACAGTAGAAGCTTAAGTTAAAACATATATTAAATGACAATATACAGCCTAGTAGTTGTAATAATATCAAATGTGTCTTCATACTAGAAGTTATTATTGTTTATACTTACATATTTCCTCATTTCTGCATACATCTACAAAACAGTATGTTATGTACCATTTAATGAATCTTTTTTATTTTAATGAATGCCAAATTTGAAGTAAAGTGCTACCATCATGACCTCTTTGGAAAAAAACAATGGCTAAATCCTGTTGGGGCCAACTGATAGCATTTGTTTTTACTTTATCTGATAGCCCACCTGCCTGCTTCTTTATGAGCAATCTTAAAAACAATGCAAGCACTGAAATATTCCATGCATCAGATCCCTGTCACATCATACCTAGCCTGCTAGCATCATGACTGATGGCTGGCTGCAGGGAGGAATACATAGAGGCAGTGAATGAGAGGAGGCTGAATGAACTAAAGTCATTACAGAACTGTGATTAAAGCACCGGATCAGAAGGCTTATTGGGCCTCCTCCGGTAACAAACAAAAAAACAAAACACACACACACACACACACACACACACACACACACACACACACACACACACACACACACACACACACACACACACACACACACACACACACACACACCGACAGGCCTCCTCACGTTTGATTTCCTCTCACGACCCGGTGCTGATGCTGTGCCAGTGTTTGGACAGATAACCGTACCTTGACGCTGGTGTGGCTGGTCTGCGTCTCGGCCTCGATGCGGATGTGTCCGCCGCTGTTCTCCTTCCGATCCCGGCAGGAGTTGTTCCGCGAGTGGCGGCTCTGGTAGGTGAGGACAGATGGGATGGTCTCGGCCGCATCGGTCTTGATGAAGAGCCCGTGTAACGTGGCTGCGGTGCCCTGAGAGATGGTGGTGGTCTGGTGGGGGGAGTTGGATTCGTCCGAGTCTCGGCAGTAGATCACCCCGCTCTGAGAGACGTGGATACTGGGAGCGCAGCCCATGCCTCAGCGCCGCGCCTCCGGAGTCAGATCCCGGATAATAAACACTCGGGTACCACCGTCCTCTAGTCCACAGCTGCCTGCACACAGGCGGCTGTTTTCTCCGGGCATCGGCAATCGCTCTCTCCTCCACACACCTCCGTTGAGAACATCAAGGGGGGGAGGAAACGTGATTCTTAAAATCATGCGTCCCGTCAATCCTCCTCATGCTCCGCTAGTGCAGGATCTTGAATATCGATGTCATATTCAGGACAAAAAGGTGTTTCATGCAATAGCCTAAACATTTGCTGTTGGCCTGTACCACCACGCTTGCGCATCTATGAAATTACCCGGACTAATGAATAAAATCACTTATGGACTAAACCACCTGGTTGCTCTTCATCGCGTCATCCTCTGAGACATGCTGGCGTTTCTGGCCTGTGAAGAGTTGCTTGCTTTATGATGTCTCCTCTGTGTCTTTACTTTAGTTATTCTGCTTGCAGATCATTGGCCATGGTCCATCCCTCTCTCACTCCCCCATGTGCCTCTCCCTAACATTATATTTCTCCATCATGACCCTCTTATCTCCCCGGAGGCCCTGCTCTGACTCCAGGGGTCATTTCAAACCTCACTGTGGTGAATTACACACTGTCAAAGAAGTAGGCTAATGGAGGCTTGATGAAAAAACACTTTCTATCTTCTCTTTTAGCATTTCTTTTAGATGCTTGAAAAATATACTCAGATATATTAGTTTTTCCAACTGTGTGTATTCCGTTGTAGAGCACTCAGGTGACCTTTGACAACGCAGTCAATAATCTTAACAGTTCGGTCCAATGACAGTTAATAATATAAATGATACCTTTTTTATCGTTTTGTCCACCAGAGGTGTTAAGCATTAGCCATTTCCTGAACCATAAATTGATGTCCTCAAACTGCTGGTTTTGTCTGACCAGCACAAACCCAAATATATTCAGCAAAATAACAACAATAACAAAGAGAAACACACAGTTAAGATAATGAATCTAGACAATGTCTGCCTAAAAAGACTTAATTGATTATCAAATCGGTAAATTATTAAAGTGATAGTTTTCTGATCAATGATTTTAACCATACCACTACTCATTGAAGTAATTTCTATTTTACTTATTACAAAATGTATTTATAGGGGCTGCTGTGAAGCGGGGGGAAATAAGTTTAAACAATCACTGAGTTATTTTTTTCCCCCCAGCCTCTGTAGTCAACATGGCTCCTGTATGTCGGTTAGACAGAGGGCTCTTTCTTCCATGATGACCCCTCAAGGAGTTATAGTGATACAGTGACACTTGCAAATGCAATACAATAAACTATTCAATGATGGCACACCAGTCATGTCAACAAATCAGGCCAGTACATAAAGTAGGGGGGGCCAAAATGGCACTTTCCCACTTCCTGCCCCCTACTCCTGGGACTAACTGGCTTGGCATCATCTGGGCTGGCCATGGTAACTGGTCATCTTTTATCACACTAGTCTGCAGT
Organism: Eleginops maclovinus; assembly: GCF_036324505.1. Classification (NCBI taxonomy): domain Eukaryota; kingdom Metazoa; phylum Chordata; class Actinopteri; order Perciformes; family Eleginopidae; genus Eleginops; species Eleginops maclovinus. The sequence goes on along the minus strand of NC_086356.1, from coordinate 16,081,496 downwards.
TCTCCGCAGTTGAACAGAACATTTTAGCATCTTTAAGCTCATTGTATCGTTTTTTTGCGATACACAGGTTTACTGTTTTGGTCTTAATGCTCTCATAAGGAAGACACTTACAGCTACAAGATCTGATAAGCCCTTTGTACACCTGCTATGTAACAACAGCAGTAGTAGCTGGTTGACCATTTAGCAGCTCAAGTAAAGACTTCAATATTTCCCTTGGGTTGGAGACCAAAACAGACCTACAATGAGAGTGAATAAGGTGGCGCAAACAAAACATCAAGAGAATGCCAATGTTAGTTTGTGTAAATAAGTTAACATTTGCCACATAGCAACCTAAAGGAAATGACATGTTTACAGCTATCTTAGGAGGTCAACATTAATGAATCCTACACTAACAGATATTAAATAAAGTAACATTGACAGCGACTATTATTGTGCCTTGAGTACTTTTACCATGATACTTCAAGTGTGTAATGTTTGTAATTATATTAAGGATCATTGTAAAACTCACAGATTCTACCCGTATTGAAATGTGCAATAGTATAGCAATGTTTACATTTAAAGATCTTAATACTTATTTCATTTTAAGTGCAAATTGTTCTCTTTGAGGGTATTTGTACTTGACAGCACTGTATAATATACATATTTTATCATGCTGAGTACTATTAAATGATCTCCTGTTGAGACTGCAGACAGCCCCCTGGTGGCCGGCTGTCACATGTTCATCTGCTGCTCAGATTACAGACCAGCAGCACCTTAAACAAGTTTTGAATGTATTGTACAGGCTGATACTTAAAATATCCCCTTATGTGTCCGAGTTCACCATATAATGTATACTTTAGGCAAAAAAATCCAGATGTAGGTTGGCAATCTGTAAACCACCTTTACAACTTTCAGAAAGGAACTATACATAAAATAAACAACAACGCACACACAATATGCTATATTAATTAACCTTAATAATAAAGGTTGTGCACATACAGTACCTGCCAGCCGTAAGAGCACAGAGACCCATTTATATGAATGAACTCCAAATATGTTTGTTATAAAGAGACAATAGAGAGCGTTAGAGTTTTTGCATTTGTTTAAATATTGTTCAGCCTAAAGGAGTTTTTTAAAAAAAAAGAAACATTTTTTTGCCATTAAGACTATATACACACCAGTAACTGAAAGAAAAATACCAGATATTATAAAGTAAAAGGTGGAAAATGTTTCTTGATTAGATTATTCTTTAAAATAAACATTTTTGCCACAAACTTTTGTCCACTTTCTCCATAATTGTATTTGCTTGGGGTTCATTAATAAGTTGTAACTAGCAGAAAAAATGTACAGTGGTTCAAGTGTGTGTTAAATCCGAACATGAAACCTTTGATATAAACTTCAATGTGAAGCCTATAATGCAGTTTTCCACAAGAAGAATGAACAGCACTTTGCTTACCTTTCTTTGTCCATTGGGTAATAAAGCACTTTCCTCTAAGGACAGTCCACTCATGTCTTAAAGCCACGAAGTTGTGTCGTACTATATCAAAACTAAATAATAAAGAGCGATATAGGCGATAAACTGTCTACAGCTGAACATATGCAAAGCTGTATGTGTGTTAAAAGCTGCAGAGTTCAGCGGTGTCCCTCAGGTACGGAGCGGGCAGAGTTAGTTTGCTCTCGGCCTCTCTGTAGGCTGCAGCAGCAGGCTGGTGTCCGTGCGGCCCTAGTGTCCTCACATTACCAATAAAGGAACGCTAAATATTCAGGTGTTTAAAAAAATAAAACAAGGCTGAAACACTACCTCAAAAACAACTAAATGTACTATAGATCCAACTTAATCAGCAAACTGTAGCGCACATTTAATAAAATGAAACAAATAAATAAACAGCCTTTATTGAAATACAGATTTTTTTTAAAATCAGGGTTAGAAGGTGTAAACTAATTAAATATGACAGTCAGGAAACACTTGTGGTATTTTAAATGGCTTATTCAAATACAAGTTATTGTACTTTGTAAAAAGAAATTATTTCCCTTTGCAATATGTGTACTTTGAACTCCAACTAAAAGAGACAATTATCAGAATAGACCTGCTAAACAAAACAATACAGATAAAGTAAACTATAAGACAGCTGCGACAAGCATTTGCACATACATTAAACAGCCTGCCATTGAATCAAATACTAAAACATTACCAAAACAACAACACAGATGTATAAAAAGCTATAAACCACAGCTGCTGCAGCAACACGCACAAGATGCTTGCACCATGTCTATTCTGCCTGGCAACTTGACGTTCAGAGATAGAGCTTCTTTTGTGAACAGTTTATTTATATCATGCACAATTACAAATGTTTGAAAAAAGTGCAAAAAAAGACAATTTACATTTAGATAAATAAAAAACTAAATGCATTTCCTCAGTAACAACAATGCAACCTGTCTCCAATGAACCATCGCTGTATAAAAGTTTACAAACCTTCAATAAAAACTAATCTCCAGACAGAGAGAGAGAGAAGGGAAGGGCAGTGTTGTTGCTGTACTCACCTGTATGAATGTCCACAACTTCCTCTGCTCGTTTATTCCCAAATGTAAAGTCCATAGCAACCCCCAGCCTCTGTGTCCCAGTATAACCAGTCCAAAAACAGCAGAAAGAACTCACAAGACCTCAAAAAACAAGGTTAAAGTTCCTCAGTGAAGTGGCTGATTCACCTGAAGCATGTTAGCATCGGTTAGATTCAGCATGGTTGACACCCAGCATGCACCTGTTAGTCACGTGGGTAAATATTGTAAGTGTGATTGACTTAATTGTGTCAATTAGCATGCTAGCTGGGTTTAGCATTAAATCAACGATAAATTAAGGTCAATGCATTACAGACTACAACAATGCTAAACCATACCCGAGTATGTTTTACATACATTGTATTGCTGTAAAAAATTAAAAAAATTAAACAAGTAGGTAAGAGTAACCTACTGATTTTAACTTGAAAATGCACATAAATCAATATTCTTAATAAAAGTGAATGTGCCATCCCTGATTTAAAAGCTGTTGCAGGTCATAGGTCACTTCCTCCATTGTATTTTAACACTGTACAATATAAGTAGTGTAATATTGTACTTAGTCCACTTAATTTATTTAAGATGCATTTAAGCCTGTCGGGGGGTAGAACACATACTTTAAATGTAATAATATACACTACTTGCATTGCTTGATAAGACATTATAACTGTGCTGGATGCAGAATGTAAATATTTTTTTAAAAAGCAAGCTTAAAATGAAATATACAATTCTGTAATTCATAAACACTATTTTGTATCAGCAGAAAACATTATGAAATAATGGGGAACTGAGTGCATCGATCAGAACAAATATGTGCATGATTGTATAACTGTCAATGATAAGGGTTGAGTGGTTGCTAAATATATCTGTACTTTTAATGAGCTTCTTTCTACGCTTTCCATGACAAAGACATGAATACATATTGTCAACAAAGAGCTTTTCACCATGCAGATTCTGGAGCGTGAATGGGATGTTTCATGTCCTATTTGCAGAATAATGTTTGACCCAGATTTGACATTTTTCTGGAAAGAGGATTCAAATAAATTTGTTTAGCTCGCTAAGTATTACACAACACAAGGTGCGTTTATATCTAAACACTGTCATGGTTTGTGCACAGTGTCGACACAGCATAACCACAGCAAGCTGACAGCTGCCTGTAACCAACTTTGTATTCCATCAATATGCGCTGAGTTTAACGACTATTAAAATTAGATTTGGTGCATACATTCTTGTTTGCGTCAGGGTGAATCAGAATAACTTTATTGACCTTCTGACTGTTCATCTTTGGCCATCAATAGATTAATGAACTCATATTGTCAGCACTGATTGACAGTAGTGTAATGCAAATAAGTACATTTACAGAAATACTATATAGTAATTAGGTACAATTTTACTTGTGCTTCACTGAAGCGTTTCAATTTTTTTGTTGCTTTGCACTTAAACATACACAAGTATTCTACATCCTGTACCAGATTTACATACAAAATGCTGATGAGCATGTCAATTATAATGTGAGCACTGATATGGCTGCTTTTCCTTCAAGCTCGTCAGTTCAAAGTTGACCTGAAAACATTGAGTTGACAAAACAGTCTGAACTCATGGTCCACTTGTTCTTGTACTTTACCCTTTTATTTGTACTGTAAATTAAACTGTACATACTAATCACAGTTGAGTTGTATGCCAGGAAGAGAAATGTGGAAGAACTGCTTGGTTTTAACAATGGACAATCCTTTCTATATTGTATTTCTATTTGATATGATCATGCATTAAAATGAATTATAATTATATCCATCCTTATCAGCAGAAGTGGCTGATTATTTTGTGTGCTTGTTTTTTATTTGTTTTCAACCAGAAGGTTTGACACTGGAATATTAAGAAATGAGTGTTAAATATGAAAAAGGATGTTTCTTTGGGTTGATCTTCATGTGGCCAGCAGAGGGCAGGAGAAGTACGGTAGATGAGATTTGATCAGCTCCTTTCAGATGCTTTTCTTCTTTTTTTGCTTCCTACAACTTGTCAATTGTTTTCTTCTCTTTAATTATAATCAGAAACTACGAAGCTTGAAAGGAAGTGAAACATAAATACAAAAGTGACAAAAATAAAGACTGTTTGGATCAAAAGCTGCAGATATTTTTATATTTAAAAATGTGCTGTTTATTTTTAGATTTTATTATGTATACTTTTTTTGTATATTTTAATGCCTAAACACATTTGAGTTCAACAAAGTAGCTATTTATCTATCTATCTATCTATCTATCTATCTATCTATCTATCTATCTATCTATCTATCTATCTATCTATCTATCTATCTATCTATCTATCTATCTGTCTGTCTGTCTGTCTGTCTGTCTGTCTGTCTGTCTGTCTGTCTGTCTGTCTGTCTGTCTGTCTGTCTGTCTGTCTGTCTGTCTGTCTGTCTGTCTGTCTGTCTGTCTGTCTGTCTGTCTGTCTGTCTGTCTGTCTGTCTGTCTGTCTGTCTGTCTATCTGTCTGTCTGTCTGTCTGTCTGTCTGTCTGTCTGTCTGTCTGTCTGTCTGTCTGTCTGTCTGTCTGTCTGTCTGTCTGTCTGTCTGTCTGTCTGTCTATCTATCTATCTATCTATCTATCTATCTATCTATCTATCTATCTGTCTGTCTGTCTGTCTGTCTGTCTATCCATCCATCCATCCATCCATCCATCCATCCATCCATCCATCCATAGCCCAATGTCACAAAACACATTTGTCTCAGATGGCTTTACTGATGAATATATATATATAATTCGTCATTATAAGAAACAAACTGAGAATGTTCAGATAGATATGACATAAATAAATATTGAAAATATACTTATCATTGATTATGAAGACAAAGTTTAAAGAATTTCACGGAGACAATAATGCAAACCCTAAATAAGACAGCTTGGTAGTTTATATATGAAAAGATGGGAAACAAAGCCATATTAATTGGTTTTAGCCAATATAATTACAATATAATACAATGAATGCTTAGTACTGCCAGTTGTTAGCCAGATGCATAAATATGTAAAATAGGGAAAATCCTCCTTGGAAGACACATGAAAGCCAAAGATGCTGACCGCGCTCTCATCCTGTTTACCAGGAAGCTGGATTTCAGTCTCTTCTGCTCAACTTGCAGGAATTTGTAGCTTACCCTGTTATGACATAAGCAGGCCTTTGTTTCCCTAAATCTGAATTATGCATGGCTGTACTGAATCCCTCTTATGAAAACACACACAAACGGTGCAGACTGCTTATGTTACACTTTGATGCTTTCACACTTGATGTGTTTGTCCATATTTTCATGAGTGAGCACACATACATGAGGTCTGAGGTCATGCGGCTGTCACAGACCTTTCTCCTCTGCAACAAAATCAGTCATCAGTTTTCTTGTGTTGGTGAATGATTTGTGAAGATGTTAGAGGAATGTGTTTGTTCTGATGAGAGTCTGACAGTTCAATGACAGTATATAATATTCTTATTACCCCTGTTAGTTACAAATCTTTTACATTTTCAAGAGAACACAATGTGCGTCACTGCTCTTACAGATGAAGTTGGTGTAAGAAGTGAAGGGCACAAAGTCAATCATTTCTCAAATAGTTGTCCTTATTTGAGGACATCTGATGTCTGGATATCAGAGTTTTTTGTACTTTCAACAGAATCATTTTATTGACAGAATTAACAAATGTTATTATTTTAGATAACTAAAAAGGTCATATTTTTTCTGCATTATTTGTTATTACTTACACACACAACAACATTTACACTACAACACTTTATTGTGATAGTTTCCAGGTTCATATTAGTATTTTGTGTTTATGTTTTGATGCTTTAATGTTCAAAAAGCTCTTTATTTTTCTCATACTGCCTGTGCTGCAGCCCCTCTTTTCACCCTCTGTCTGAAACCAGAGCCCAGTCTGTTCTGGTGGGTTAGCTGGCCGGCTCTGTTGTGATTGGTCAACCATTTAGAGACGTCCTGCCCCGTTAGCCTATCATGTACAATGTGTTGGAGGGCTAGCCAAAAGAAGTGAGAGTGTTACACAGTGATGTCACTACGTACTGGAAGTTATCAAAAGAGTCCAATGGAGGGATTTCAGGCAGAGGGAGAGAAACTCCCTCTGGAGGGAACTTTGGGATTTTAGCCTTTCCAGACCATTTACATGCACAAAAACCTATATAACACACAACAGGAAAGGGAAGGTGAAGATGTTTCCCCGTCTGCACAATATTTTTTTTAGGTCAATAATAAGTCTACAACAAGGACATTAAAATCGACAGGAGTGGATGCAATTATTTTTTTTAAATCATGTTCAAATGTTTTTAAAAAGGCTGTGGGCAACATGTCAGCAAAATCTGACTTCATTCACCCAATTACAGCTCAATTTATGTGTCCTTGAATGAAGCACTGTCTTTCTTCCTGTTTTAATGTGATGAAGGAAATGAAAACACTTACTTTGATTTTGGTCCTGAAGAAATATCCAGTAATCTTTTCTAATCCACTGGAGCAGCTGGATGTTTTAGGCCTCTGACGTCTTGCACGTCAGCACTGATGTAAGGTGACGGCACAAGAGTTTACCAGTAAACTCAACATGATATGATCAAACCCACATTTATATTAGTCTTAGCATCAAAAAGTATCAACAAGACACAATCACAAGGTGTGACGGTTAATCCTGGGATAAGTAATGCAGTTTTCTTACGAGATATACCACAAGAGAGATGTATATTTTCATCAACATGCTCTGCTGAATGTGAGGGCTGTTTATCAGTGTCAGAGGGAAGCAGATACAAGTCCAGCTCTCAGTGGAGTCACAGCATCTCACTCACAGTGTTTGGCTCACGACCCTGCGAGGAAGGATGAGTGTATATCAGCATGTGTGGGTCTGCTGTCTGCTTTTATCAGTTTCAATTTTTAATAAAAAACTCTTGGCAAATAAAGCTTTATCATCCGAAAAGCTACATTTTGTTTTATAGATACATTTATTAGGTTTTAGTCTCAGTCAGCAGCACAAAGATTGATGTCTGACCTTTAATTAAAGATGTATGGGTTAGATATAATGACAACAGGTGGAGGTATGAGATTTTCATTTGCTTTAACTGATGAGTCAATATAACCCCAGAGTCCAAGTCTTTAAAGGGGCCCCTATTGGGTTTTCCCTTTCCTATAGTGGGTTATATACTCTTAGGTTGTTGTGCTTGCAATTGGTCTGCAAAGGCTAAAATCCCAGTGTTCCCTACAGAGGGTGTGTGATCCTCTCCCAAACACTCCCCCCTGCCTAAAACGCCTCCAATGTACTCTTTTGTTGACATCTGTAACATAGTGACATCACTATGTAACACTCACTATTCTATTTGCTAGTACTCCACATTGTATGTGATAGGCTAAGTGGGATGACCAATCACAACAGAGCAGACTGAGCTCTGGTTTCAGACAGAGGGTGAAAAGAGGTGCTGCAGCACAGGGTGAAAAATAAAGAGTTTTTTCAACATGGAAACATGTCCCAGTAGAGACGTCTCCCTTATTTTCTAATTATTTTGCCCAAATTCAAATCTCAAAGAGGCCACTGTGGTCACAGAAAGTATATCATTGTGAGAGAAAGCAATATGTTTGGACTATAATCTGAAGCCAAATCATTGCAGTTGTGAATCCTTTCTCCCGCATATTTGAGAAAGCTCATTTGCTAAAGTGGATTTATGTCAGAGTCCACTCCACTTAAAGATTATGTATATAACTTCCAGAGAGGACACAATTGGGAGCATCAGATTGGAAGGAGCTTAATCAAACCAGCAGTACTCAGTTCTGCTATTCAACCAGACCTCTCAGGGCTAAATAAAAAGCTTATATTCCTCAAGTGGACAGCGTCTCTGCAAATTCACCCACAAACCAAATAAAACTCCCTGTGCATATTGCTTCTAAGGGTCAGAAGATCGTATCAATGAGCGTGGGAATGGAAAAGTCTGAATGCAAATTTCTATTTTTGCTGTAATGAAAAACACTTTAGCCTTGTGAGTAAAGAGGTTCATGCTAATCTCATGGGGTTGAAATATAGAAGATGCCATGTGTGAGTACCATTAATACAAATAATCAAAACACTATTAAAGCATGCACAGAGCAATAGTGGGGTTTACTTTTGTCTATCTAATGCCTGCTACACCCCTAATTTGATGATACTTTCTACAACCTATAGTGAGAAAACTTAAAATAAATGCATGGATGTAAACAGTATATGTGCATGCATATACAGTACAGGATGTACCAATGATTGAAGGAAATAGACGCTGGGGGATGTAATATGGTTGCATTTTTTAAGAATATTTTTAATTATGATTTACTACAAAACATTTGGACCGCAACTGTGTTTCTCTCTGAGAGGGCTGCTGTAAATAACATGTCAGCACTTCAATTACTGATTTAAGAGCCACTTCTGTAAATAAGTTTCATTTATTCATTACATTTTTAAATTATATAATATTTTTCTTTCATGGTTAAAATTATAGAATAATATTTATTTCGAATGCAGTTTTAGAAAACCCTTTACACAAAGGAAAAGAAAACCTTACTATCATGTTTCAAAGCCAGCATCAATATCAGGAAGAAACTTCAAAAGAAGTATTTTACTTGATACGAGTGGGTTAAAAACTCATGACGGATGATTTCTAAACCTTGTTCTGAATGAATATCCCAAACTCTAGTTATCCATTCCTCATCTCGGGGACACAAACATGTTGTTCAACCACTAAAAGGGTGGATTACAAGAGGCATCATTTCTGAATGGACTGACCTTTCCCAGAGCCGGGGGCACCTGTAGTCCTTGGGGACGGGCAAATGGAGTACCAGTACTCTGTGTCCAGGACAGTCAAGTCTCTGAAGGCAACCATAACTTTTCAACAACAAGAACAACAATTCGTTGATTGTAAATTACTCTTCCCTCACAATGTATGCCTTGTCAGGCTCATAAATTAGTAACATATGCCTTACAGCCGTCCAGTGTTGGAGGCCAGATGTGTAGAAACACAATACTATTTCCATTCTGCATGATGAGAACTATTCTTTTGTATGTTTTCCAGTTCTTAATCAAGGACTGGGATACAAAATCATGGGATTATGTGCAGAAACTGCATGTTTTATCACTTTCCTCAAAATGAGCCAGACAACAGTGCTGAAAGCTCTCGGGGTTGTGAGGACCACGTCACACACAGCAGGCGTGAAAGCAGCTTAGTGAAAGTGAATGTGAAGTGAGTGCTGCAGAAAGCACAGCAGGTGGTCACGTGAATAAGATGTTGCTCTCAAATTTTACAATCAGACAGTAAATGAATCTCACATCATTTCTACCCTCCTTTTCATAATATATGTTCTGTTTATGTTTACATGCAGTCACGTTTCTCTATAAAGACTGAAGATACATTGGAAACTCTACATTACCTGTAGTGGTGAGTGTCTTTGTTTCAGCTCCATGCAGGGCTGTACTCAAGTCCAACTTAATCGAGTCCAAGGCAAGATCCAGTCCTGTCCTAGATAAGACCAAGTCTAAATAAATGTAACTCAATAGAGGTACAAAAAACACTCCACAATAACCTTATTGTTACCTCATGCACTTTATATGCACTTACTGGTTGGAGGAAAACTGCAGTGACTCCAATCTAATAATAAATTATTTCATACTTCATTAGCATCACACCTTTCATACAGGTGAATGCAACTCCAAGTGAGACTTAAAAAAGTGGTCATGAATGTTAACAGTGCATTTGTGACTGAAAGAGACAGGTGCAAATGCAGAGCCGAATACAAGATGGTGAAATGTAGATATTGTGCAGGATAAGAAAGCAATCAACCTACCAGCTTTCAGGGTCTTCACAGCCTGTAACTCAAGCAGTCAAACTTCGGTACTGAAGTTGTGTTGCTCCACAGGATTCAAAACATGTTCAGTTTTACCTGAAAAAGGCAGAAAAATGTCAGGCTATAACCAGGTGTCACCCCCCATTTCATTCTTCAATTTAAATAGCTTTATTAGCATGAATAGAAACAGGTTGCCAAAGAGGTTTACAGAAGAGTTTACATCTTAAATCAGTGTCACTTTTGAATTTTATATATTATATGATTTTCTCGATTGCTACACAATACAATATGATATAGTACCCTACAATTAAATACAGTTAATATTATAAAAATCCCCAATTTCAATTTGCATTAACATAATGATACATAATGATAAACAGTATTTCCAAAGCACTGTGTAATTACAACATACATCTACATATACATTCTGAACATTGTATAAAACTTCAACCAAACAACTAATGTGTGTTTTCCGTGCAAGAAAACCAAGTTACTTTTCTCCAACAATGCTATTCAATACAACACCACCCACCCTGTAATAGGACAATGCGTTAAATAAGTAATTGCATACTCTCCCTCTCTTTGTCTCAACATGCTTGTCCATCCTTGTCACGACAACACATCTGGTTGTGCAGGAGGGGGGGTGCACGGTGTGGGGTGTGTGTGTGTGTGTGTGTGGGGGGGGGGGGATGCACAGTGTCTGTGTGTCAGTGGCAGCAGAACTGGTCCTATAAAAGCATCACTGGTCGCAGAGTAGCTCAGACTTTCTCCGCTCAGGTGCGCCTTGCAGACAGACAGAGATGCGGGTTATGGAGCGCACCTTCCGAGAACAGCTATTCTTCCTGGTCTTGTGCTTGTCTGTCCTCAAGGGAGACACCAGATACATCGAGGTAAGTGCTTCAAACTTTGTGGTTATTTCTCTTCTGCTCAGATACACACTGAGAAGGTCGTTAAACTTTGAATGCACTTCCACTTACCCCCCCTCCCCCTCTGCAGAACAACGAGATTTCCAAAGATGAATTATTTTCATTTTTCAACTCGGAGCTCAAGAGAGAAACACCTGAGGAGTTCCTGTACCGTCGACCCTTACGTAAGTCAATCGAAATCTATGTTTTGTGTGTGCCAGTAGCTTAGGGTTATAGGTTATAGGCTAACGATGTAGTGTGTGTACAGTATGAGAGAGCGATTGCGTTTTTAATATCGTACATATAGTGTCCTTTATATTTTTGTATACTGTCAATTTTGAATAGAACATACAAGACCACTCTCAAGTTTAGTTTTTCTGTTTGTTTTACAGATATAATATGTACATGAATAAATAGTAGCAATTTAAACTCTTGATATATTTCTTTGGTCAGTGACATGCACATGTAATTTAATAGTTCAAACTCATTTCTGTCTGTCAGGGTGTCTGGACATGGTTGCAGTGGAGGGTCAGTTCACCTTCAATGCAGAGCGTCCTCAGCTCAGTTGCGCTGCTTTCTTCATGGCAGAGCCCAACGAAGTGATCAGTGTGGATTATGACAATGTTGACATCGACTGCAGGGCAGGTGACTTCATCACGGTAAACAAACAACTTCCCACAAATAATCTTTTCCAAATCTTCTTATTTGTTAAAGACACAATCCGATCATGTGTAAAAAAAGCATAGTTCTTGGAAATGGAGCTAAAATTAGCTTTTGTCTATGGCACATCAGACAGCAAGATCAGTAAAAGTGCTTTACAAACAAAACAAATGAAATGTAAAATACAACTGATAAAAAGAGAGAAAAGATAGCATGGTTAAAAAATCAACACTTGAAATACAGTACATTGTGCCAGAAATGCAGAGCTATATTATTATTATTATTATTATTATTATTATTATTATTATTATATATTTAATTTACCTTGGGGAAATCAGTGTTAAAGAGGAATGTTTTTAGCCCTAATAAAAAAAATAATGTGACCCTGTTTTTGTTTATGTATATTCTGTGTTAGTTGTCATGCTCCCCGACTGGGGTCAGTGAGCCTGCTTGACTAAGCCTAGAAACACTTCCTGATTAGAGAAAAAGCTTAATAAGGCAATTGTACATAACCTACTTACTCACAAAGCACCACCTGCATTGCACGCTGATACTCTCTGCATGCTAAACTTGTCATGACAGTCCTGAGTGAAAATAATAATTAGAAATTTGAGTAAATAATACAAAACCCTGCAGAAACCACCTGTGACTGTATCTGAAATCATACTGTACTCCTTTTAATGTGTCCCATTAAGGTGTTTGACGGCTGGGTGATGAAAGGAGAGAAGTTCCCCAGCTCCCAGGATCACCCGCTGCCTTTGTACGAGCGCTATGTGGATTACTGTGACTCTGGATCTATGAGGAAAAGCGTGCGCTCCTCTCAGAACGTGGCTATGGTCTTCTTCCGCATTCACAACGCCGGCAGCAGCTTCACCCTGACAGTCAGGAAACACATCAATCCTTTCCGTAAGTAGTCACGTGCATGAGTAAAATGCATAGGAAAGGGTTGAGTTATTAATTGAACAAACAAGGGACAGTTTGCCAGCAATACGTTTCTGGTTTAGGACCATGATGACACGGCAAACACATTCATACGTGCAAGGACAAGACAGAAAAGTGAAATCTAAGCGAAACATTCACCTCAAAATAAGTTGATTTCTCAATTAAACCAAAATCAACTTCACTTATTACTGAATGGAATTCATTGTAGTCCAATATCTTTGAAGTTGCACTTTGATATTTAATTTGACCAAACTTTAAGAATCAGAAATCAGAATTGCACCTTGTAGATATTAAAATGTGTTCCTATTCTATGTCAGAAAAGGTGCTCATTATTAAAACCTTTACCTATTGTCAATGTTGCCATTATTTTGAGCATTTATGTGGTAGTTGTACCTGCTTCACATTGGGAATCCATCAGGAAAGTCCTTGTAACGTCCTTCCCTTTGCCACTTCTTGTTTTTGTCTCCCTGCAGCCTGTAATGTCATCTCCCAGTCACCAGAGGGCAGTTACACTATGGTGATCCCGCAACAGCACAGGAACTGCAGCTTCTCCATCATTTACCCTGTGGCCATCGATGTCTCCGAGTTCAGCCTGGGGCACTACAACAACTTTCCTAAGGTTAAAAAATACACAAAACATTGATTTCTGAACAACATCCACTTTAGGATTTCCTTTGATATTTTTCCTTACCTTATTTTTCCCAAAGTGTTGGCACTTCTCGGGTAACCTTCACAATAGGATTACTTTAAATTTGTTCTGGGTGTTCAAAGCAGCCACAACAGCATGCTGTCTCTCTGGAAACAAAGCCTCTCTTAGTATAACCCAATTTCAGTAAATCGTTTGTAAAGCAATTATTGGCAACGGATCAGAGGACAAAAGCCGTTGTTTCCAGCTTAACATTCAAATGCTTGGTAAACCCAACCATCAATCTGCTCTCTGACACTCCGTACAATGTTCAAAGACATACATCTAGTTTGTATTTCTTTCCTGAATATAAACATATGTTTAAAGGTTTTTCACGGAGATGCTGTTCATGTTGTTGCTGCCTGAGGTCACTTGTTGCGAAAGTACAAATATTGGTTAGTCTAAGCCCTTGCTAAGATTGAATAAAGAGGGATTTAAGAAGTATAAACAACACCATATCTTACAGAATAAAAACAGAAACACTACTCAGTTGCAGGAAAGTTGGAACTGAGACGAGACACCACAACTCAAGTATGCCAATACATAGAACTGCAATTGGCTTAATCAACACTGTGAACTTTTCATTGGAATATGGTTTTAAAACAGTCTTATACATGTTCATTAACTGAATTTGAATGGTATTTGCCACTTCCATTAAAACCATGTATTAATTTCCACAGAGGGCCATGCCTGGGTGTGCAGAATCAGGGGATTTTGTGCAGTTGCTGGGAGGAAGTGGCATTGACACGTCGAAGCTGCTGCCCATCACAGACCTCTGCATCTCCTTCACTGGACCCAGTGAGTACACACCAATCTCCTTTCATGATACCAAACTGGTTGAACTGAGGCTAACTTAATCTGTTCCTGTCCCCTGCAGCCCACATGAAGATCGGCTGTGATAACACCGTGGTGAGGATGGTGTCCAGCGGGAAGTACATCAGCAGAGTGTCCTTCAGCTACAGAGTACTGGACAGCCAGGAACTGCAGACGCTCAAACTCAACAACGTGGAGGATTTCTGTTTCAATAACTGATCCCAGCAGGATCTTAGTGACAAATGTATCATTTGCCCGCAATTATTTTATCAATATAACAAGTCAGTCTCGCTGATTGGATCACATAGCCTAAATCCAGAGATACAAACACAAAAGCGACTAATAATATATACAGACGCAGTAATATAGACAACATTTACTGGACTAAAGTTTTGGTTTTTATTCTTTTATTTTTAGCTTGAACATTTGTCCTTTGGTAGAATTGCTTTTGCTTTTTGTACAATTTTGTGTATTTATCAAGACTTTTATTGTTATGTATTGTTGTTATGTTACACATGAATTCATGGTCAACATTCTTGTAAAGGAGTGATTCTGAAATGAATGTCACATTTGTTAATTTGTCTGTATCATTTTGTCATATCCTGCCACTGATGATGCAGAGGGCATTAGTTTAAATGTTCAAAATAATAAATACAATTGTCCATTGTAAAGTTACATTTGTATAAATCTTTTTGTAATAAAATTATACTGCATGACAAAGCAATCAAAAGTGTTTCCTGTCCTGGATTTACAATGTCTGATGATTACGACAAAGTATTAAGAGCAAGAACTGAATTTATGTTTAAATACATTGTTAAAAAAGTATATTTCTGCACTCTAGAAAAGCTTTTAGTTATGTTATTTCTAAAGACAGCACAACCATCTCCTGGCAAATGAGAATGAACTTCAAAATAATTTTACCATCTCATCCATATATCACATTTTTGGATACACTTTCTATTCACTTATATTTAGATACAGGATAATCAAACTCTTCTGGCAAGTGGTGTTCAAAGATTTGTTTTTGCTAATAGTCCTGTTTGTTCTGAGCCTTGCGCAAATAAATGACTTTCAAAATAATAGTTTTAGTGGAGAAAACCGTTAGTGAGGTGTTACTTTTTCCACCTTTCGAGTTAGGACTACTTCTGTTCTGTTGAGGTTTGCACTAAAATAACAGGACAGAAATTCCATGAACTTTAAAGGCACCTTTTGGGGTATTTTGAAACATCTAAGTGAAAAAACAAAAGTCCCAATAAAGAAGTCAGTTTTTGTTATTAGTCTTTGGTAAAGTAGCATGTTGCCTGGGTACCTTCTAACCATTGCTGTGTATTAGAGCTTTATGCACTTGATCAAATTACAACATTGATAGTAATGGTGCGACTTTAGGAAATACATTGTTGGTTGGTTGGACCATCATTGTGGTCCACATCCAAATATCTTATCCATTGGATGGATTTTCATAAAGTTCCGTACAGATATTCATTGTTTCCAGAGGATGAATCCTAGTGACTTTGGTGATTCTTCGACCTCTTTTCTATCATCACCTGCAGTTTAAATTTGAACAATGTTTATTTGCTCAACCAAATACAAGAAAAACTATTGACATTCCCATCATCCGTGGCTGTGTGCATGTTGACATTAGCATTTAGCTCAAAGCAATGATATGCAAAATGACTGTGAACTGTTTTACTCGTGGTTTAGGGTGAGGATGTTAAGATGTAAAAATAGTCAATGATCAGCTGACTTCCTGCTTAACACTCACTCAGTTATTTGCAATAATATACAAATAAACATCCGTCCACTAAGAATGTAAATTTCATTTAATTTCTGCCATTTCATATTGTTTATAAGAAATATTTCCCAATTTGCTCATGTCTCAAACAACCAAGAGTCCTTTCAAACAACCAAGAGAACCCCCCCACCCCGCCTCCCTTCACATAGGGATGATGCCACCGTCTATTTCTGGTATATAAGCACCCCTCAATGTCCCCACAGAGAGAGCAGCAGGCCATATCTCTGAAAATGATGGCTTGAATAGAACAAAGCAATGGGGCGAGAAATGATTAACGGCCTGCAGGTGCATTATCATTGACACACACCTGCAGCTGGTGATGAACGGGTGTGAGATGACGTTCTACTGCGGGAATCCACAAGTGTTAGTATGTGTGTATACATACTGTCGAGATAAGCACCTCTAGTGAGCTTGCGCTCATTTTTATTTTAATATCATTGGAAATCAATTATACAACAAAGCTGTGCTTTTCATTAAATCCAATAAAAAGTCCAAAACCAACAATGTGTTAGTCCGTCTCTCTGGCATGTCCAAGCCCATTCACTGCAACCGAAAAATGTAACAGCAACATGTTCTACAAATAAAAAGACAACATACTATTTACTGAATGGATTTTCAGCAGGACAACATCATTTGTCTGTTCACATGCTCAGTTTTTGATGTGAAAAAGCTGAAGTAACGGTCTAGTTAGGTTTACACACAAAATAAAAGATATGCCAGGCTTTAAATATACTTCAATACTTGTGAGTAGGATCCTTTCAGTGGTGTTTTTGGTCTTTCACTAAGATTTTTTGACAATTACAAAAATATAATATCACGAGGCTTATGGTAAATGGACTGTACTTATCAGCTCTGACCCCTCAAAGCGCTTTCATACGAGTCATTCACCCATTCATAAAGAGCAGTGCCATTTGCTCTAGGGAAGCTAACATTTAAAGTCATTCACACACTGTTGGCCATCGGGAGCAACTCAGGGTTAAGGATCTTGCCCGAGGATACATTGACAGGTTGACTGCTTCGGCTGGGATCGAACCCACAACATTCTGGCAGAAAGAAGACCACAATCCTTCGCAGCCACAGTCGCAATCCTGTAAAACCTTCTTCAAGCTTGTATCAGATGTTATACCTTATAGTTCTATATTTTGTACATTTCGATGTTTGTATATTTTATTCTATGAATGTACATTACATTAATAGGTCAATTTACTTGAAAAGCACCTTGAAGAACAAGCCTGCTGACACTCCACTACACCAATGAATGAGTTAGGAAAACATGTTTTTTTAGGATATACAGTATTTCATTTTTTATATGTTTTTTCATAGATTATTAAAATGTTTTTCTTTAAATTATCAATAAGATAAGATAAGATAGGACTTATCTTTCTTTATTTAAGGAAATTGTTGTCGACTGACAGGCTGATTGTGATGATGACGGTTTGATTGAACTCCTCTCTTTCTCCACAAAATGAGATAATCAAGCGTGACATTTGAGTCTGACCTTTCAAAAAGGCAAAATGATCAATACTTTGTCAGCCGCTCAGCAGGGGATTGAGGGATTGCAACCACTCAATATTTTGAGAGCTGTGCAGCTGAAAACATCACACTTTCATGCTAATGACTCAATAATTCTTAAGCGGTGCATATTTAAGAAAAGTTATTCTAATCATTTTCTTTTCCATTTGTAAATACATTTCTGGAGCTTCCTGGTTAGTGGCTGGCATTGCTGATTTATTGAACATATCCTTACTTTTTGGTGATGCCTTTCAGGAAAATTTCTGGTCAACTATTTAATGGATTACAATGGATCTTGCTTGTGGTGCCTATAGGATCAACCTTAATGGCTTTTCCTCTTGCGTCACAATGATGTTGACACTTTTTCGGCTGTCCCCAGATGAAATGCAATATCTTTGGAGATCCCTTATTTTTCATCGGGGGTGAAAAAGAATCCATTTGTCATTGGTCCAAGTACATAACTCATGAGTGCACATAGAGGTATACTGCGTGAAAGTATACTCTGTAGTGTAGAAAGCTTGTGTCTCACATTATGCTCAATAAATGTCTGATTCCTGTCAACATGTGCAGCTGTGTGACTCTTGTTCGGAAAAAATGCTTTAATCCACAAGGACCAAACAGCATTCGAAATCATCTCTCTCACACACACACAGGTCAGTCCTAATGAGGGCGATGACGCACAAAGTGACGAACAGTAGGACGGACAGCATGTGGGAGATCATAGCCTGAGGCATATTTTTGAAGACATTTATCGCAGGTAACAGCTACATTTGGATGATTGACACTTGAACTGGGGAGAAAACTGTCCTAAGCCTGAAAGACGTGATACACACTGATTTATATACTTGAATTAATGTAGGTGTCCTTGCTTTCTACCTTTTAATTTTTGGGACATTTCTTTTTATTCACTTCATGATGTTATGAAAATCTATAACGTGTTCTAACAGGCATTATGGTATATGTTTGTGGCATGTTTTACACAAAATGATTATTTATTTTGCCTTTATTTTTCTTTTCCTAGCTTTTTCTGTCCTTTCCAGTTGAGCCTTGGTCTAATTGTATGTATTCCCATCATCCTCCTTCTCTCAATCAATGATACATAAACTTTCCTTATTTGTCTTGTGTCTTGTTGTGTTGTCTTTCATTAAATGTTTGCGTCAAACACAATTTATCCCTATTTATTCAAAATAACTTTAAACTGTAATTATTTGAAATGACTCAACCCTCATGCTGGAAACAGTTGCATGTGGACATCAGGTGTTAGCTCTTTTATCGCAAGCCTTTTTTAATTGCCAGTAATTCCCCCCTCCCTCGCTAAGCAGACGTCATGAGTACAATTACCACCAGAGATGCTCACGACATATAAATCAAAACTAAACAATGGGTGGGAAAGGTCCTCTCTGCTGGAGACCAGTTCCTGATCATGACGTTTGGTAACAGGAAATGAGGAGACAGTTATTTTGAGGACTGTGCGTAAAAGCGGAGGGTGAGATTATAAATCACACTTAAAAATGATCAAATGACACTTGTAATTGATTGCAACCTTTTTAAAAATGGAACAAGAAATACATAATTACTGCATGGCATCTTCCCAAGGGAGATATCCTGATTATCCTGCTCGATTACAGCCAATCAAAGACAAATTGCATTGTAACGGTGAGGGTCTGGGCAGGCACCATCTGCGCACATTAAAGCATCACACTTGCCTCTGCACTTTCTTTCAGTAATCGCCCCCCCCCCCCCACGTCACAGCTAAGAATGTCATCGCAAATTAACTGTCTGCTTGGGTATTCTGGGAAAAGGCACGTAGAGAGGAACTCCTCAGTAACAGCAGCTTGAGCGTACACTTTCGTCCTCCCCAAGGTGACAATATCAGCATTACTTCCGGAGGGTAAGACATGTCCGAGTGATTGGCTGATGCTGCTGGACCCAGGTGGTCTGTGCGTACAGGGATCGCCATGTGTCATTAAAACAGTGTTAAACGTCCAGTGAGTGAAAGCCTAATAACAGCACACGCCCTCGCACTCTCTCATCATACACTTCAGTGGAGTACTTGTATACTTGTTTTTCACTTCCACTCTATCACATTTCAGAGAGAACTGCTGCAAGTTTTCTCTATTCTAGTTCATTTTCATTTTTTGTTGTATAAGATTGAAAAAGAAAACAATTGAGCATAAAAATATAAAACATTTTCTTTTTTATGGCTACAAACCCCTAGCAAAACAAAAGAGACAAAGCCCACCCAAAAAACAGTTGCTTGCATCAGTTTTTTTTTTACCAGAACATCATTCAAAAAATGTCCCAACTTGGGATCAATAGAGTGCCTCTTATGTTATCTTTATCATTATTTCGTCGATGTCCTATCAGTTGATCTTGTGTGTTATGAAAATACATTTACTTCAGTACAGTGCTTGAATTACCATTTCACATACTTGTACTTTACACAAGTATTTTAGTTTCATACTACTTTAAACTTCTATTCTACTATGGAAGACATTTTTTTTACAATACATTTATTTTACAGATGTATTTATTAGTTGCTTTATAAATTCAGATTTTGATACAAAACTTTAAGTAACTTAAAGCATGAGTGGGTTAACTAATAATTCATTGGCGAGACGTTTTATGTTAAAAAATATTTCACTGTTCAATTTTCTTAAAATGTGAAGATATTTTTTCTGCAATAAGTATTTTAACTCATAATACTTTAAGTACATTATCATACTCGTACTTAAATACTTTCCATTCTCAATGCTGGCATTTGAATTGAAATAGAGTATTTCTAGTGTGATGTTAATACTTTATTTTTATTTTTACTTAGAATTTATTATAATACATTATTTTGTCACACTGTAAGTTGTTATTTAGAAAGACTGAATCAGAACTTTAACAAATTTCAAAGAAAACTTCTAAATTGTAAATTTATCTAAGAATAGAACAAACATTTTTTAATGCAAAACACAATTTTGAAGCTATAAACATAACACACTGAACATCTCAAACCTTAAACACGACATGAACAGTTGGTGTATTCACCGAGATGCTGTGCATGTTTTAATGACCTAACATGAGGGAAAACGTGTCCCTCCTCAGGGAACTCAGACTGACAGCAAGACGGACAAGGGACACAAATGTCTCCTCTTAAATGCACCATCTGGCTGTTAAAACGGCTCCAAGGACAAGTGTGAGTATTTAACTTCTGACATTTATATTAAACCAGGGACGAATAAAAAATGATGACAAAGGTTTAAAGACACATTTTTTAGATGACAAAGATAACTTTTAAAGGTTAATGCCATTCAATTAATCGTCAGTAATGACATTCTGGACGTTCTGTGCCTTCTTTTACTGTAAAGGAGAGAAGACACATTTTGATTAAATGCGGCTCCCAACAGAGTATTTAAAAAAGACAATGACACCATAATCATTTTCATTTTTTTATTTTCTAGTAACAAAGATAACACTAATATAAACACTAATATAATTTGGATCAGAAAAAGCCCCATGTAAGATCACAAAGTCGTTGTTTAACAGCTCCAGGCTGAAAATTGGTTAGAACATTTTCCATTGTGGTAAAAGGGTTTACTTCCTAAATACTACATTCACAATGCTACATGTTTGGGGAATCCTAAAATAACTTACTCTGCTGACGGGACATTTACTGTTCTCTTTTTAATGGCATGACATTGACAAGATTTACAGGTAGTGGGTTTTTTCTGGAGAAGTCTACTTGTTTTTCTTCTTCTGCTGCTCTTGGAAGAAGTCGTTGCAGGCAACAGTGAGGGCGGCCACCAACACAACAAACTCATTGAAATCCACCTCGTTGTCTTTATTAGAGTCCAGGTCATTCATGATTTTCTCCACCAGCATCGGATCCTTCTGAGACTGGAGAAGGAAAAGATTTAAGAAAATATTAGCCCAACCAAAGTCATTTTTGTGGCTTGTGGTCTTTTTATTGTTGTCCTGTAAAATTTGGATTGGTGACTAATTAAACTGACACTTCAGATCTCTGTTCTAGTCATTTTGGGTCAGTTTTTTCATGTAGGAAAGTTGGATTGGATAGCTATTGGAGCTTCATGTTGACTGGAGGCAGAAGCGTCCATGCGTGTCCAGCAGAGAGCAGAGTGATGTTGCTGATAAATGAGCCCTGAGCTGCAGCTCATCACACTCCACGACATTTATTGCTTTTGCTCATTTCCTCCAGGATTGAGAAACAAGACATGGCTTTCCACTTACACCCTCAAAACCTCCAAGGCACCACTGATCTTTATGCCGTTTAACTCATTTAAGTAACAATTTTTTGGCAAAGGTTAAAATTAGAATACAGTCTACACTAAGGGAAAACCCACATGGGAGTTATGTATTAGATTTGTAATGGTCAAAAATACTCAAAGCTCATTCGAAGAGCTGTTTCATTAAAAATATGAATTAAAACACAAACTGCTAAACAATTTCCGGCATTTGTTATTAGTCAAAAGATTCATATCAGGAATTCATAATTACATTTATATTCATTTTTTTTCATTGTTTTTTAAAGAGTTGACTTTCACTTAATGAAAAATAGCCTACATAAAAACAAATGTAGGGCAACTGTAACAAAGTTGACTGTTTCGGACTGTTAAATATATATACAGTATAATGTGTATACTTATACAGTTCATTCCCATATATAGTAACCACAATTGATGAGAACATTTACATTTTTTATCTTAATTGCTCTTTTGAAAAGATAACACTTTAATTTATCCTTGCTGTAATTGTTGACATTTTCAACAAAAACATTTTAAAAAGAAGTTTGTAATCAGCTTTAAAAGAAAACAAGTTTATCTTTTTGTCAGAGACTCTTGATAGATACAAAAAGTTGGACAAACATATTTAATATTTGAATTAATAAAACATATGGTTCTACAATAAATACAAAAATGATAATAAAACTACATACAGACTACATACTAATACTACATACTACCCTTACCCTAATCCTGAATCGAGAGCCAACTTGATCTAAAGTAAAATAATGATACAAAATTACTAAAAAGGTTAAATAGCCTGCCATGAGAGCATCTTTTTTAAAATCAACCATTGATTTCTAAATTAAATAATAAATATACAGTAATGCATCAAGCTTTGGTTTGGGAGTGTCAGTGTTTTCTGTCGGAGGAAAATGAGCTCAAATGTTTGGCTGCGTCTGCTATCAGGGGTGACTGTAGCCCAAGGGGATCTGATGACGTCACGGTGGTGTCTATATTTGGAGGTGACACGGGCCACTGATGATGGTGTGTGAGCACCTGAGGCTTCCCATCTGCATTAGGGAGGACAAATAGTGGAAATAAAAAAATATATCTGAAGGCATCAGAGGTTTGACTCTCAGGCCTCGGCCGTTTTGTTACCGTGCTGGTCTCAATCATGTGAAATCTTGTATAGGCGGCTATCACACGGACTCAGGGGCCGGGGCTTATATGACCTCATCTATCTCCCGCTCCACATCCTTTATTTCACACGCTGCTATGATGTGAGAGACACCAGCAGTGTTACTCTGACAGCAGGATAGCAATCAATGAGAAAACAATTTCCTCAGACAAGGTCACAATGCTCCTCTGTAAACCTAACAAAACATGGTTATTTAATTTAACTTTTTAGCAAATCAGCAACAGCAAAGCATAGTCCAAAGATCCTTAATAAGTAAATTACCATAATTACTATTGGTCACTATAGATCCACTGAGGAAATGAGGGAGATGTAAAAGGTCACACTTTGGTGCTCCAACACACTTCCAATAAGAGGGAGTTTCTGGGGATTGGCTTAGAAATATCTGAATCAGGAGTAACGTGTCCTTTAATATTGCTAGAAGAATATGTGCTATATAAATACGTCTCTGGCAGAAGCTTGATGCTTAAACATTTTTGAGTTTGTTTTTAGTTCTAGACTATGGCATTGTGAAAAAGGCATGTTAAAGGAACTTGGAGCAGGTATGTGTCAAGAAAGTGTTCCCACTTTAACAAAGAAAAGGTTTCATCATGATCAACTCTTGCCCTCTTTAACATATCTGACACTTATTAGCCTACTTTCTAAACAAGGCACAAGGAATTCATGTGTTTATTTTGGGAAAATTCAAAATAATTAAGGTCACCAATGTGCTTATTAGAATAAATGTATTAGCAAATGGAGCAAAAATGCTTAACGCAGTATTATTCAAATAATTCAGCCAGTTGAAATAACAGCTAAAATTGAAAATATATTGGAAAGCAAAAATAAAATAATGACATGGGCAGAGCAAATGGCCTACACAGGCTTTTACCATTAATTCAAAGGATCCTCCCAAGCTGTTGTTTAGGACTTATAGGTTACAGGCCTATCGCTACTTTTTTTACAAATTGTATTTAAATAAACAATAAATTAAAACAACTTAATTCTACATGTTGAAATGTCCGCTTTACCGTGAGGAAGTCGGTGAGCTCGCTGTTGAGGAGGTCCTTCAACTCGCCCTTGTTGAGCTTGTATTTGTCTCCATCGTTTCCGGAGTAGTTGTAGAAAACTGTTATCAGCGCATCCATTGCACCCTCCAGCTGGCTCGGCATTGCAGATTCCTGACAATGAAAATGTCCTTTATTATAATAAACTAATACTTCAATACAGTAAGAAACAAAGATGTCTATGGGAGAGGTGTTTTTACCTGGTTAGAGTCCCAAACAGAT
Organism: Eleginops maclovinus; assembly: GCF_036324505.1. Lineage (NCBI taxonomy): Eukaryota > Metazoa > Chordata > Actinopteri > Perciformes > Eleginopidae > Eleginops > Eleginops maclovinus. The sequence continues at coordinate 16,057,129 of NC_086356.1, read as the reverse complement.
GTGATGAGAGACGTTGTAGCGGAGCTTGTTTATGAGGAAATGGGCAGAAGCTGAGAGAGCCTTCCCCTAGCCTCTATCTTTGAACCGATAATTAATTCCACAGGTGAGACGCCCATGGAAACCGTCTTTTTTTTCCAGGTCTTAATCTGTTAAGTGAAAAACAAAGCCTGTACCAGTGTAACCCTGAACCCCCCGTGGGAGATCATCGGCAATGCAATGGCTTTCACACCTGTCTGCATCCCTTACATCCCTGAAGTCACTCCAGCAGTACTTCCTCAAAGGAGGATGTGTTAAGACCTGTCAGAAATCGACGTTTATTCATCTTTAAGAAGGAGGATGTAATTGTTTTATGTGTTCGTAACAATGCTAGAAGCACATTTATATACATCTTTTAATGATCCCATGTCTGGCCCGATGTGTGTCATCTTCAGGAAGGGTCTATGGGAAATAACACTAGGGAAACATTCATTGAAATCAAGAATTCAAAACCGTCACCCAATATCCTTATCTACAGAGTTGGAAATAATTCATATTAAAATAGATTTTCTTTGATATTGCAGTGCTAAATCAGTACAACATGTCTCAGATGTGGAGAGTCACATTTTAGTGTACTATAAATGTAAAGAAGATGCATTTTAGCTATTTCTGCTTTAGGGAATAGTCCCAAGACAAATAAGGAAGGGAATTGTGAGCATCCCTTGCCCAACTGTCTAATTACATAGTTTTGGAAAAAAGAAATCTAAAGGAACATTACACTAGAGTTGCTTGGTTCTCGTTAGTGGCAACTATTTTATTTTTAATGGAGGTGGTCTGGCGGATGGCCGTAAAACCGTTATTTATAATAACTGAAATAATGGTATTTCAGGTAAATTTAGAAACACATTGTTTGTCATGCATCAAATCTCTTTTTTGTATTTCAACCAGACTGCAAAGAATTTAAATATACAAATTGACCATAAAGAAAGGACCAGGCATAACAACCATTGAGCTCAAAAAGGAACAAGTTACGACGGATAAGCGATAAGCTATTTATTATCTGAAAATAAAATGTGTTGTCACTCAACATGTTCCTCCAACAGAATTTGTGTTTCTCCTAAAAAAGATTGCACATGATGCAAATTAGTTTAAAAAGGTAAAGACATGGTTACCAATGGCCACATCTATAGTCCATTGATTTTGAGTGTGTGTACTTTACCCAACAAAGAGTTTTATTTGCAAACATGTTTTCTTCTTAGGCTACCTCTGGCTTCACTTCATATCAGTAAAATAAATCTAACATCTAGTGACTTGCATTGCTTGCCAGCAGGCCACCGTTCTCTCAGTCTCACCTTGTGACTCAAACTCCTCATGTTTCCTTTGTACGGATTATTTTTAGCAACGGCATCCTTGGTCGTTCTGTGTCCTACGGTCACTCTCACACACATAGTCCCTCCTCTGTCACTGTCATACCTGACCACGGAGAATAACACTCAGATCAGCCCTCAGCCCCCGAAGACAACTCCTGAGGGACATTAACTATCAGGTGTCACCGCAACTTTTTCTTCCACTTGCAGCCACTGCAATGGAAAAAATAGGTTTCCATTTATTAAGATGATGAAACTGTTTCCCCCTCAGCAGCTAATAGTGCCTGTTGTGCAATATCACCCATTAAAACACCACATCAAACACTGAAATGCTTTCAAATCCTTTTTAAAACAACAGAATTCACCACATTAGTTATTTAAGGGCATACCAAAGACAATAGCAAAAAAGAATAACTCTCCAGCAGTTTAGTGACAGTTCTATACAAATATTATCGCAGGTCAGGCTCAGATTCAAATGAAAGACATGTTGATAATATTAATCTGAGTATATCTACCCTGAAACGGTAGACACGAAACATAACATAAAAACGAGTCCTTCCCACATAAATTTCTATGATATACGTTTCAATATTTTGAGAGAAAACACATTTGTTTTGCATGAGGGTGCCTGTGTCTTTTTAAAGCTCTCCTCAAGACCTTTAGAGTGATGAAACGCTTGCCTCCTACCTTGAGAGATGATCATCGAATTTCACTGCATGTGCCCTCGTCGACCCTCAGGTCCTCTGCAGCATCGTCAATGTCACTGCAAAAACAATAGACAATATTTATTTTGTTAGCACCTGCAAGACAAAGCAATACATTGATAATGAACACATCGGAAATAGAAATAACTACATGTTTGAATTTGTAAGGTAAAGTTAATCAATTACTTTCTGCACTTTCTGTCTTTGCATTTTAGGGCAGACAATTCACATACTTTTTTAGTCCAATAGTGTATTCCCTTTTACTTTTAAGTGACTTTTCTGCATTTTGCTTCTTTAACCGAACAGTGAATCACACAATGAATCCTACACACTTTGGTGATTATCTAACTTTTAATAATCTGTTCAAAGGTTTTACTTTTCCTATACTGGTTTATTAGTTTACCATATCTCAACGTTGTTTTTCCTGCTGATTAGCAAATGCTAGCATGCTAACACACCAGACTTTGGATGGTGAACATTGTAAACATTTCACCTCCTAAACATCAGCCTATTAGCATGCTAATGTTAGCATTAAGCTCAAAGTTAGCTGTAGCCTGCTTGAGTACTGCCTGTTAAAAAATATTTCTGTCAAACGAATGTTAAGGGTAGAATGGGAACAAGAGTGGGTATCAAACCTAAAACTGGAGATGTGGGAACCAGTAGAAAGACAACAGGAAGTGGCAGACAGTTTAAAGCTTGGTGGAGGCCGGCAGGTGCCACCACATTAGGCTCACACCCCCCCTGCAGGAGAGGACAGGGGAGACACTTTTTTTCAATGATGTGTGAGATCAAACCTGCAGAGGTCTCACACTGACTCTGTATTCTCAGGTTTCCATACACTCCTCTGCTGTGCTGACTGCAGGGCAGGCTCTGCATGTTGACCTGCACCTTTCATACCTGAAGAGATGTTCACACATGCTGTCAAACAGCTTCAAGTAGCCTTACACAAAGACAGAAATATACTGAAAGAGGCAGAGCCATTTCCACAACTCTGTTTCTCTGACCATATCTCCAAATCTATCTGTTGCATAACAGTTAATGCAGGTAAGAGATACTTCAGTCAAGTATGATTGTTGTTGTAATGGAGTTGAATCAAACTCTTCTTAACCTACAGTATTTTCACCAGGCATTATGCTTTATTTAAAAAATGTCTGACTTCCTGTTGACATATTTCTGTCTTGCTAATCAAAACGTTGCCTCAAAAAGCTTTCCACGTGTTGCATATTCAGTGAAAGCTTTTAATTTTCCATTGAGAGTTATTTTTGAGACACTGGATTTTATTCAAAAGCTTAAAAACAATGTGGTTTTAATCTCAACTACACCCTTTCTTATTGTTTTGCACAGTTTATGTACAATTAATATGTAACTGTGACTCCCATCCTGTCAGGATCAGTGGAAACAGAGCAGTTTTCTCACTCTGAACCTAAACTTAGTTTGACTTAAATCAATATGAATATTATGTGATAAAGCTTCTTTTTTTTTTGTAATAGTTGGTTTTGTTTTATTAGGACCAGTGTCTTTAAAGCAACTTCTTCTTATTGTTTTTGACAATGTGCAAACAGCCGTACACAAATGTAAAAGAGGTCGATACTTTAGTCAGTGGCCAGTTTTTCTACATGGGTTATTTTGTACTTCTGTGACTTTGTCAGTTTTTCCTCTGGGATTATTTTTACTCTAAGCCTGAGGCAGATCTCACTGTGTTGTCAATGAATCAGTGACCTCTGTAAATCACAAGCATTTTGCATTTTGACTCTTCACATATTTGAATGATTTCTTACTTATTGTAACCAGCATAGTGGCTGTGAAATAGAGGCTGTCCTCAGTGCACCCAATGTTGGGTTCTCTACCTTGTCTTGAGAGTAAGACTGGTACAATTTTCTTTTTTTAATCCAGTCGCTTTTCTTCTCATGAGTGTCATCTGTAGCTGTGTATTTGGTGAAGAATGGATTTTTACTGCCCTCTATTGGCTAATCAGAGGCATCAGAAAGTGTGTTGGTCATAGCTACAGTTTGTGTTTCCCCAGTGTTGTAACTGCACACACTTCCTTCGTATCCTCTCTATAATACAATCTAGTTATAAGTCTGTGACTAATGTCCACACTGACTTGGAACGTTCCTCTCTGTTACAATATATATTGCAATAAACTTGCAGGCCTTCTAAAAATGTAAGGAAATAATACATTTGTATTTATCATTAATAAATGTAGTTCTCAACTTGTGTGTTTGTTTTTTGTATTCGTAGCATTATGGACAAGTGGACATTTCCAACAAAGCCTATCTCAATCTGAGAATGAAATTAGGTTAATATCACTGAAAGCTCCAGAATAGCTTTAAAATGCCATATTGTGGTGAAATAGTTTTCTGAAATGATTGTATTTTATTGTTTTGTATAATGAAAATATTTCTATATTTTGCATCATTGCACAAATTCAGCAGAACAATTAAAATATTGTATCTTTTAGTATGTTGGTTATAAGTTCAATTTCAGTGTTATAATAAATGCTGGAAAAATCTATTTTTAACTGAAAAGAAGTAAAAGTAGCAATACAGTGTATGAGAACTCTGAAGTGAAAAGTATCAGCAGCAAAATGTACTAACCAAAATTCATTCCTCATTATGCAGAAAGGCTCATTTTAGAATAAAAAAGACGAATGTCCATATATGAAGCACACGGCTATCCACTCTCTTAAAATGATTGTGTCACATCATAGAAACAGAAGCTATTCCAGTTTAATTCTTCTCAATGAGATGGTATTATTTCTGTAAACAAACTCAAACTGAGCAGTAAGCCAATCACAATCCATCACCAGAAACAAAGTGCTTTTGAATTCATGTCTCCTTTGACAGCTTTATGATTAATGAGTCTTTTGGGCACATGTTCTGAGTCTGTATGCGTGTACGTGTGTGAGTGTGCATGGGATCTGAAAGGAGACATAAATATTAGGCTGCTTTTCATCATGCAGCTGTGACTGTATAACTTACTGTTTAATGTGTGATGTTTTAATTTTGTTCATTTTAACAGCTAAACAAAACACACAATTCATAGTTATGTGTGGAAAAAGGCATCAAAATCAACATCACAAGTAAACGGAAGCCCTCTCTCCAGGATTTTGGGACAGAAATAAGAGCTGTTGTGGCCCCGCTCCTGAGTCCTGGCTGGGGTCCTTGTGCCCATGAAAAAGGATCTTTACAGAGTGCCTTCTTTTAAGAAGCGGGGGTTTTGGGGGGAGCGGAGGTGGGGCTTGAACATACATAAGAGGCTGAGACAGTCCGCCAGTCCCAGTTGGCACAGCATCACTAGACAATTTTCCGTTGCTTAAACTATACAAGGAAGCTGATTGGATCATTCTGTTGATTTCGACCCTCGGATTTGCTTTTATTTTGGAATTGAAAGCCCCGAATAGTGATGAGCACAGGCAGGTTACTCAGAACTTTATCCTGTATGTCAGATGAGGACAACGGGACAAGCCGGCAGTCCAATGGTGTGTTCCTGCAGCCTGCATGGGACTACCTCCACCAGAACCACTACGACCTCCTGACTAGCCCTCTGTTCCCTGTCGTCCTCTCCGTCATCTCCTACTTTCTCCTGGTTGGCCTTTACACCATGCTTGACCTGCTGGCTCCCACCTGGCCATGCATCAACCGCTACAGGCTCCATCCTGACACCCTGGTCACCTGGCCTGACATCTGGACAACTCTGGGTGTCACCATCTACAACCATCTGCTCTACATCTTCCCCGCTGCTATAGCTCAGTGGCTGTGGAGGCCACCCGTCCCCTTGCCTTGCGAGGCCCCCACTCTCTGCAGCTTTTTTCTGGGCATCTTGGGCTGCATGATTGTATTTGACTTCCAGTATTACTTGTGGCACCTTCTGCACCACCGGGTTCCCTGGTTGTACCACACGTTCCACGCCGTGCACCACCGCTACAACCAGCCCTTCAGCCTCGTCACACAGTACATGTCCGGCTGGGAGCTGTTCAGTGTGGGGTTTTGGGCTACAATTGACCCCATCCTGCTGCAGTGCCACTGCCTCACAACATGGGGCTTCATGGTCTTCAACATCTACATCTCCACCGAGGATCACTGCGGCTACAACTTCCCCTGGTCTATGAATAACCTGGTGCCCTTTGGCCTCTGGGGCGGCGCACCCAAGCATGATGCTCACCACCGGCGGCCCAACACTCACTTTGCCCCATTTTTCTCGCACTGGGACTGGCTGGGAGGCACCGGCTCCACTCCAACTCCCCCCACCCGCTCCAGGGGAGCGAGACAGATAAAAGGGAGAGAAAACTAAAGCGCTTCAATTCCTCTCTCATTGACTTTGGCTTTTTCATTCTGAACTGCCTCTCTTGTACCTTATCTTACTTCACTCTTGTTTTTTCAAACCAGTTTACCTCTTTATCTGTTTTCCTTTCCTGCCTTTTTGATATTATCATATTTTGAATTCTTACACTGAACTAGGATGATTTTTCTCCATTTAGAATCTTTTATCAGTATCAATATTGACTATCTGATAAATGATTGGTCAGGAATATCTTTTTTGTGTACAATGATATTATAGAGTATCTTTAACTGTTGTACATGTATCTCTCATTCATACAGATTTCCCATTTATGTCATGTTATGGCATTCTAATGTTAGGTGTAGACATGACTTGGAAATTTTGAGCCCTTATCTAGGATTCCCTGATGTTAGATAGTGTGATCTGCTAGCTCGTACACTGTCCCTGTCTCCCTCCTATGCACTGACCCTCTCTCTCACATGAATGAATAGCAGCCTTTTAGCTGCACCCCAGAATGATGCGTGGATGCAATACTAATCTATTGCGCTGTCTTTGATACTAAACGAAAAAAATCCCACAAAAAGACAATACCTTTGTGATAGAAAAATGGTAAATAAAGTTGCAATAATGTATTTTTGTCCGGTGCAGTTTTTCTTTGATATACCTTACTGAATTTAATCAATAGACGTTCAAATGGGAATAAAGAGATGTTTCTGTTGATTTCAGATGTTTGAATAGATAGAAATGCAAAAGGATTTTGGATCAGAACATTTTTTGTAAATCAAACAAATATCTAATAAATAACTGACTACTTTACCTTTGTAGAAAAGGGTGGTTTGGTTTCAGTTTATCTTCAAAACCTCCATGTATTGAGTGATTTCTTTTTTCGTTGTACACAAAGTGCTCCATCTGCTTTTTAAAGACATGTTAAACATTTTATTACATGAAAAAAATCACAGAATATTTTATTTGGTAGTCTTTCTAATTAACTGAATAACCTGACTTATTTTTTAAGCTTTGCAGAAGAAATGTGCTAGAAAAAAGGTTCCTTATAGATAGGCTTGCATTGCCACAAAAAAAACCAGCAGAGGTCCCATTTCCTCCCGACATGTATCAGCACAAATGAGGTGAACATAGCAGCTTATACAACACCTGTTTTGACAGATTCAAAAATAAAAGCGAGACATGTTTATATTGGTGCAGTAGCATATCAAATGGTACAGACAGGAAATGTGTTGTGTGGTTAATACGTCTGTTGTCTTTGTTTCCATTCACCCAAGTAACAACACTAGAAGACATAACTGGTTTGACGTGTTTCTGGTTTACAAGTGACGTTGCAATAGGTCCCTGCATATCTAGGGAAAAGCATGCAGACCTGCTTGTGTCTCCATTTTAACATCAGACATTTGAAGTATTAATAACTAAACCTTATTCCCAGGGTTTGACATGCAGGGACAAGGAACTGTAAGGGATTGAATTCTTATTGGTTGAAAATGTTTACTGATTACCAGAGACTTTTTGTCTAAATAAGACATTTTATCAGATTTTCACAGAAGTACTCATAATCTATCCTGTGGTTAGAGTTGTTGAAATGTAAGACAACATTAAATTAAAGCACACCATACATGTTGCATTGTGGAAATATGCAAGACTCATCACCACATAGGGTGTGAAGGTCAAGATCAACTGTGGAAGCATTTAAGTAGAAAAATGTAGATGATACATACAGAAAATGCCTAATTTGAATTTGGAGCTTACATATGCAACATGCTCAACCCTGGTTCAATCCAAATATCATGCATCAGCTGCAGAAGTGCACACGATATCCATAATACAGAAAGAATGATTTCCAATTCTAGAAATCACATCTGTTTATGAGCTTTAGGGACATTGTAACAGCTCTTATAAAAGTATTTGTCTTCTGTTCAAATAACTGTCCGATTGTACCATCTGTTGTTCCCTCTCCTGTTTATATTTAAGCAGTAATCTTCGGCCCTTTTGGCGAAAGTGATTCATTAAGTTTCTGTTTTTCCTGTCAAGGGTCTCTATAATGGAAAGGGCCAGATGGCAAGACAACCATTTGAAAATAGGTATCACTCAGTGCTAAATAGGTAACGACATACTCAATCATCTTTGTAAATTTGAGTGTGCAAAACAGTGTGCATCAAAGAAGCTTACTACTGGAGAGCGTTGGGGGCGTGCGAAAACATCATTCTATTGGGTGTTTTTCTCACAATGCCCTTGTAACGATAGTGTGTCAAGAAGAAAATGGATCCCTATGATCGTAGGATTGTGCAGTGATAATAAAGTTCAATCAGTCAGGGCTGGGATGAAGTGTGGTCTGGGTCTTCACATACATGACACCAAACAATGGGGAGAATGGTTTCGTATCACAAGTGTCATTTCAACGTCCTAAGGCCTCCATTTCCTCAAATTAAACCATAGAAAATCATTTGGATTAAAGGTTAACAATAATTGTGTTATGCCCTTAAACTAAACCCACAAAACATCAATCCCGAATGTTACAAGGAGATTCTGCATGGTTGGATTGGGCCGAAATACCAGCAACAGGAGAAATCTGTGTAACGTTAAGAGATTACGTTGAACCCTTTAGTTGCTTAATAGTTATAAAAAACTTAGAGAACAACTTAGTTATTGACCACACTGTACTGTGTGTGTGGTTGTGTATGAGTAGGCATTTGCAGTTGCTCAACTAGAACTTTGACCATTATTTCCCCCTTTTCTTAAACATAACAGTTGAGTTTTTTCTTTTTGTTAAAAACACTCAACTAGAAAAAATATTTAATTATTATTATTATTATTATTATTATATAATTGTTTGTTTAGTGAATTTGTGCACAACTGCTTTTTTGAGTTAGCCTAGGAGATGATCTCACCTCTGTGTGCTGTATGGCAGCAGCAAGTTAGCCTAGCTTATCTTAAAAGCTGGAAACATGTGACAATGAGACTGGCTCCGCAGGAAACACAACCTACCTACCAACACCTCTAAATTGTACTTAGTATCACGACCAAGTATAATTACAACATGTTGACTTTTACACTTCAGTTTTTGTAAGGATTAAACCAAAAATGGTATAGTTTATGACCCTGATATAATGCTTTGAGCGTTATACAGTGCAACCATTGTAAATTTGCCTGTGCATTTGAAAAGAACATAGCCGTTAAAAAGACTTTTCTTTCTTGTCATACGAGCGCTGCCTGTCATGGCTCTTACAGATAAGCTGTGCAAAGGCTTCCATTTTGCAAGTATGAGAAAAATGTAGCATGTTAGTACATACCAGAAAAATGCCTTTAATTTGGAATGTTTTGTACTTACATTATGTTCAACATTTAGTAATCTGCCTTTCAATCCAACATGATCATGCATTCAGGCTGCAGAAAGTGCCACACCCTGCATACTCCATAATGTATTCATAGAAAGAAATGATTTCCCAACTTCTAAGAAATCACATCTGTTTCCACTGACTTTTAAGACATTTCCTAACAGCTCTTAAATAAGTATTTTGTCTTTCTGTTTCATAAAACTGTCCGATATGTAACCCATTTCTGTATGATTCTTCTCCTGTTTATATTTATTAGCAGTAATCCTTCGCTGCCACATTTAGAGCAGAAAAGCATGATTCATTAACGTTTCTGTTTTTCCTGGTCACATGGTGTACCTCTATAAATGGAACAGGGCCAGGGAGTGGCTAGCTACTCAACATTTGAAAATATGGTATTCCACTCAGAGTGCTGACAAAAGGTAAGCCGACACTCACTCTACAATCATTTACCTATTTAAATTACCCTGAGCTCTGTCGCAACAACCAGTCGTTAAACAGGAAGCTGTACATACCTGGGGGAGGGGGATGACTGTTAGGCTGGGGCTGTAGCTCGAAGCATCAGTTCACCTACTTCATATCTAGTAACCCTGGAGTGTTTACTTTGCTTCACAATGCTCCTTTGTTAACAGCATAGTGTCTTCAAGAAGAAAACCTCCTGTGATCAACCTTTAGGATAGGCATTGTGCGTGTGGCAATAAATAAAGTTAAATACTGTAGGAGCGTGGGCTGAATGTTTTATGTGATTCACATACAGCTGACACTCAAACTAATGGGAGGATAATCTGTTTCGTTCATCCTCACAACGTGTTACATCTCACTCTAAAACATTCCTAACGCCTCCATCTTCACTCAAATGTAAAGTTTTTTCCTTCAGAAAACATTGTGATTATAAAACTTGGTTAAACAACTAAATATGTGTTTAAAAAACTGGCCCCACCCTTTTTAAACTTAAAACCACCACAAAACATTCCATGAATTCCTGAAATGTTTACAAAGCGTAAAGACTGATCTATGACAATGGGTCTCGTCTGCATCCCTCTCCGGCTGCGTGACGAAACCATGACTCACTCCACACAGGAGAGTAATCTGTAACGTAACGTTGAAGGAGTGTCACAGAAACCACATTTGGTTGTTTTATTATTTATTGAAGAAACTCTGTAACAGTAACACCAAACTCAAAAATTAAATCAACACTTAAATACATAAAAAGGTTGGCTGCATGTTGGCTGTTGAATTGGCAAAATAAAATAACATTTTGAAATGAATATTAACTAAGAAACGCTTAACTTGATATTCTCTGTTGCTCTATTCCTCTGAACATAACCAGTCAATTTGGTTCTTTTACTACAGATGTTGCTTTCTTTTAAACATAAAAATGTTCTACTTTCCTTCATTTTATAGGATATTAAACTGACACATTACCTTGGACTTTGAGAAAAATGCAATAGACATCTTTTCCCTATTTGATTAATCAAGATCAATCTTTAATCAATCCTTAATGAATATAATCTTTAAAATGGTCTTCAGTGCAGTGAACTGGTCATTCAAATTCCTGGCAAATATTTTGTGTGGCCAAGATTACTTAATATCAGTCTTTAACAGGCTATCTCTCCATGTATGTATATACAAATAAAAATATGCATCCATGTTTCACATTTGAACACTTAACAACAGTTCATAATGAAGTATTTTACATCTTTAAAAGTCCTCCGTTCTCGTCCCAGTCATTTTCACATTTATATTTCATCTTTGGTTATCTGTTGTGTTGAGGTAACCTGGTTATGACAGACCAGCATTAATTACACACCTTTTTACATCCCATGCGCCACAAGTTCTGTGTGACACCATGTTGTCAGTGTATAAACACAGGCTTGATATCCCTTTAGTCTTTCTTTTGTTGTGTGTAGTGTGTTGTGTGTACCTCTAACAGGAGCTGCTCTGTGTGTTCCCACTCTCTGACATGTACGACTTGCTCTTCCTGGAGTATTTCATGGAACTGAATGAAACCCTCATCCTCTCCACCGTCCGGCTGCTCCTGCACAGAAGAGTGTTCTTCACATGGTTCCTAAAGTCCTCGGACACAAAGTAGTAGATAAACGGGTCCAGGCAGCTGTTCAGGCTGGCCAGGCATAATGTGGAGATGTAGAAACTGTAACCGTTATTAATCACTCCATCCTTCAGGAGAGAGTAGTGCACCACCAGCATGATGTTACTGGGGATGAAGCACACTAGGAAAGTAAACAGCACGGTCACGATCAACACAACGGCTCTGTGACGGTTCTTTGCTGCTGTGCTGGCCTCCATGCTGTTCCCCAGAGCCCGGAGAAGCAGAACATACGCCACGACAATCACTATACAAGGGACGAGGAACACCACCAATCCCATGACGATGAAGTAGTAGTAAGGCAGCTGCACAGAGGGGAATGGGTTGAGAGGGTCCTTGATGATGTTGACATCGTGGCAGGTGGTGATGTTGGGATCTTTGAGTCTGGCGGTGTGGTCGTACAGGTACAGAGGTGTGCTGGTGATCCAGATGAAAGCCCAGATGGCCAAGCAGACACCGATCGCCACTTTGTTGTTCTTCCTCTGCTGGGACAGAGGATGAGCCACCACCCAGTACCTCTGCACACTGAGGCAGGCGATGAAAAGGACGGAGCAGTACATGTTTCCATAAAAGAAGCTCACAAAGACTTTGCACAGCACCTCCCCGTAGATCCAGTTGTTGCCGTTAAAATGGTAGGAGATTTTTAGAGGTGTCCAAATGACAAAGAGCAGGTCAGCCAGAGCTAAGTTGGCCATGTAGATGGAGGACGGGTGCTTCTTCTTCATCCTAAATAGGAACACCCAGATGGCCATGCCATTGGCCGGAAGTCCCACGGCAAACACAATGATGTAGAGGATAGGGATGAAGACTGTGGTGAGATTACTCTTCAGTGTATCAATTGTTTGCTGGTCCACAATAACTTGGTCTGAGTTTACAGGATCCTTAACCCCAAAGAATCCCCGGTTTTCAACTAAAAAAACAAAACAAAAAAAAAGATGATTATATTTGATTAATATTTTTTCAACAAAAAGATACTAAACTTTTTTAGTATTTTAATTTTTTTTTGTTTTATTGGGAAAAGGTTCAAAGATAATTAATGGGTGAATGAATCTTTAATAAAAATGAATAACTCTCTAACTGCCTTTAATTTTCTTTACAATATCTACAAGTACAACTGTAGCTTGAGCAATGCAATATACAATACAGCACAGCTTTATTTGAAAAGCCCTTTGAAACCTCAGGACAAAAGTGCAGTTAATAACAAGAACAACAAGAATAACAATGATAATAATAATAATAATAATAATAATAATAATAATAATAATAATAATAATAATAATAATAATAATATAGCAGTCAAAAAGTTAAACATGTTTCTTTTACATCAAGAGCTATATTTTGGCAATGACAATACATATTAATGCCTCCAATTCCCAAGACTCCTGTCTGTTCGGGAGGTGAACGCCACCCAAGAAAAATAAATAACCATTCCCGTCAAAGATTCACTCTTATCACATCAAGTTTTAAAACATTTAGCTTTAAATAATTACAAATCAATACAGTATGTGTATCTTAATCTAGAGATTAGGTGTATAATGTCCCAGGCGCTCAGTATATAAATGCACTGCTCTACACAATGAAGATAGTTAACTTCCGGTCTTACCTTTGGCATATGAGGCAGAAAAGCAGCAGAAAATCAAAAGCAGGGACAGTAACCGAGTTAAATCCATGTTTGTGGAGTTTGCACGCTCTCAGTGTTACTCTTCTTTAACAGTCGCCCTCCAAACAACTCCTTTAATGTCGCACAACACCTTCACCCTTGAGAGACACACCCCGAGACTACCTTTTCTAGCGCAGCTGTGTACGTCATCTCTGACCCGCCTACGTGCTGTGGTTTCCCCATCAGTTTCTGTGCAGCAGTGGTGTAGCTAGGCCTATATTAGGTGGGCTTCACCTAAAAATGTTGTTAGCCAATGGTTATCCAGCAAAAATAAACAAACACAACATATTGCTGTATTTTTGTATATAAAGACTGCATTAGACATATCAATGTAAGGGATGTAACTTCACATTAAAGGAAGTGTTAACGTTTTTTTAATGTTAAATTATACTGTTGACATCCGTGGTTTTGAAAGCTTACTCTGTGCTCTCTATTTTTAATGGGTATGTAGAGTTTAATGTGTATATAATGTGATGTAAGTGTTTTTGGAGTTTTTAATTGAACATAATATTTTCTTTAACAAGAAAGTTAATTTTGTGTACATTCTACATCATCACAGCAGATATTTATTATTTACAACATACAGTGGGGCAAAAAAGTATTTAGTCAGTCACCAATTGTGCAAGTTCTCCCATTTAAAAAGATGAGAGAGGCCTGTAATTTTTATCATAGGTATACCTCAACTATGAGAGACAGAATGAGAAACAAAAATCCAGGAAATCACATTGTCTGGATTTTTAAAGAATTTATTTTCAAATTATTGTGGAAAATAAGTATTTGGTCAATAACAAAAGTTCATCTCAATACTTTGTTATATACCCTTTGTTGGCAATGACAGAGGTCAAACGTTTTCTGTAAGTCTTCACAAGGTTTTCACACACTGTTGCTGGTATTTTGGCCCATTCCTCCATGCAGATCTCCTCTAAAGCAGTGATGTTTTGGGGCTGTCGCTGGGCAACACGGACTTTCAACTCCCTCCAAAGATTTTCTTGGGTGAGATCTGGAGACTGGCTAGGCCACTCCAGGACCTTGAAATGCTTCTTACGAAGCCACTCCTTCGTTGCCCTGGCGGTGTGTTTGGGATCATTGTCATGCTGAAAGACCCAGCCACGCTTCATCTTCAGTGCCCTTGCTTATGGAAGGAGGTTTTCACTCAAAATCTCACGATACATGGCCCCATTCATTCTTTCCTTTACACGGATCAGTCGTCCTGGTCCCTTTGCAGAAAAACAGCCCCAAAGCATGATGTTTCCACCCCCATGCTTCACAGTAGGTATGGTGTTCTTTGGATGCAACTCTGCATTCTTTCTCCTCCAAACACGACGAGTTGAGTTTTTACCAAAAAGTTCTATTTTGGTTTCATCTGACCATATGACATTCTCCCAATCCTCTTCTGGATCATCCAGCAAACTTCAGACGGGCCTGGACATGTACTGGCTTAAGCAGGGGGACACGTCTGGAACTGCAGGATTTCAGTCCCTGGCGGCGTAGTGTGTTACTGATGGTAGCCTCTGTCACTTTGGTCCCAGCTCTCTGCAGGTCATTCACTAGGTCCCCCCGTGTGGTTCTGGGATTTTTGCTCACCGTTCTTGTGATCATTTTGACCCCACGGGGTGAGATCTTGCGTGGAGCCCAAGATGGAGGGAGATTAGCAGTGGTCTTGTATGTCTTCCATTTTCTAATAATTGCTCCAACAGTTGATTTCCTCACACCAAGCTGCTTACCTATTGCAGATTCAGTTTTCCCAGCCTGGTGCAGGTCTACAATTTAGTCTCTGGTCTCCTTTGACAGCTCTTTGGTCTTGGCCATAGTGGAGTTTGGAGTATGACTGTTTGAGGTTGTGGACAGGTGTCTTTTATACTGATAACGAGTTCAAAAAGGTGCCATTAATACAGGTAACGAGTGGAGGACAGAGGAGCCTCTTAAAGAAGTTACAGGTCTGTGAGAGCCAGAAATCTTGCTTGTTTGTAGGTGACCAAATACTTATTTTACCGAGGAATTTACCAATTAATTCTTTAAAAATCCTAAATCCTAAATGTGATTTCCTGGATTGTTTTTTCTCATTTTGTCTCTCATAGTTGAGGTATACCTATGATAAAAATTACAGGCCTCTCTCATCTTTTTAAATGGGAGAACTTGCAGTAGTGGTGGCTGACTAAATACTTTTTTGCCCCACTGTAGTTACATCTGCATCTTAAGTTACTGTTTTTAAAACAAAAATATTGAAAAAATGTCTGTCACAATGTCTTCAAGCTCAGTATGATCTGAAGCTGTCTTTATTTATCCGACCAAAAGTCACAAATCCAAAAGTATTTTATTCACTTTAAGGGAAAGCAACACATCATTAAGATGCTGTAACCCTCTAAATCATAAAATGAAATAATCATAAGAATGTGTTACTATTTCATGAACATGTTTTAGATATAATGGACACATTTATGACTGTTTTTCCAATAAATGACCTCTGTATGGACCGCTTTTATCATTTCATGTGAATGTTGTCTATAACATTGGTTATACACTGCCTGGCCAAAAAAAAAAAGGTCACAAGCCTGTGGGGGCAGTGCTATGATCTGGGGTTGCTGCAGTTGGTCTGGTCTAGGTTGTGCCCAAAGAATGAGGTCAGCTGACTACCTGAATATACTGAATGACCAGGTTATTCCATCAATGGAGTTTTCCTTCCCTGATGGCACGGCCATGTCCCAAGATGACAATGCCAGCATCCATCGGGCTCAATCTGTGAAAGAGTGGTTCAGGGAGCATTTTCACACATGGATTGGCCACCACAGAATCCAGACCTGAACTTGACTGAGAATCTTTGGGATGTGCTGGAGAAGACTTTGCGCAGTGGTCCAAATCTCCCGTCATCAATACAAGATCTTGGCGAAAAATGTATGCAAGACAGAAATAAATGTTGCAGAAGCTCGTGGAAACAATGCCACAGTTAATGCATGCCATAATCAAAGCTTAAGGCGGTCCAACGAATATTAGAGTATGTGATTTTTTTTTTGGGCCAGGCAGTGTATATTACAATGAATCAAACCACAAACCTATCTGCAATATTTTCTATTCTCCAACATTTGAGGGCCTCATAATATACTTTTTTCCAGTTTAAAAGACCAAAAAAAAGAGGTTTTCAAATTATTTGGTTCACATTTATTTATTTATTTCAATTTAGTAAACCTAACCTGATATTGTGTAGAGTGAGATACTTTGCGAGTGACTGACCAAATCAACTGCTATGAATTACCAATGGTTAAATACTTTGTTTATAATATATTAGGACTTTTAAAAGACTGTGACAATGAACAGGGAATTTACAGCAAAGGTTGAACACGAAATTTGTTTTGAAAATGAGGAACTGTAGCTTAACCTTTACAATTGCCTGTCTGACAACAAAAGCAGAGGTAATGTAACCGAATACAAATAGTACAAAGGATAAAACAGCATCCTGCAAAACAATCCAGTTTCACAACAACCCTATGTTTAATTTAGAGATACACAGCATGCCCTGACAGCCTGGAATTGGATACAAAAACATGCCGTCGCTAACATTTGTATTTTACTCTGGCAGGCAAAAAATTAAAAAAATTAAAACCTGTTGAAGACTAGTCAGGGTCTGCAGAGAGTACGAAAAAAATAAAGGTTCTTTAAACTTTTATTGACAAACGTTAACAATAAGGTTAAACAAGTAGAAATACATACTTTAAAAACATATACAAGATAAATTCATGTGTCAGGCTTTTACCACACAAGATGCAAAATGTAAGGTCTCTATACTTAAGACAATTAATTCCTTTCAATAAACAGCCAAGTCTAAAATATTTCACACATTTACAAAAGAAATACCAAAGTTTAATGTTATTATGTCCCATGAAATCAAATAACACTGCAGAAGACTGCATCAGGAGAGTGCTAAGATATAAAAGCATTTAAATATTTTTACAAAATATATTTTTAAAAAACAGAAGCAGTAACTTAGACAGCTTGTAGCTTGTAGAATTTATTTGCCACAGACGACTCTAAAGTTTTCACCCTGAGATGAAAGAAGTCAAATCAAAAAAAAAATCCATGTTAGCTGATACCAGAGGAAAGTTTAATAATGAGGAATTAAAAAACAAGGTACTAGCACTCGGTGCTCTGAGTGTTCCCTGAACTAGATGTGTAAGTGTTGTTCTTCTTGGAGTATTTGAGGGCACTGAAGGAGACCCTCATTCTCTCCACTGTCCTCTCACTCCTGCAGAGGAACGTGTTCTTCACATGCTGCCTGAAGTCCTCAGAGATGAAATAATAAACAAAAGGGTCGAAGCAGCTGTTGAGACTCGCCAAGCACAGAGTGGTGATGTAAAATCCATACAGATTGTTTCGAGCCTCTCCCAATAGGAGGATGTAGTGCACCAGCAGCATGATGTTACTGGGCGTGAAGCACACTAAAAACATCACCAGCACTGTGATGATCAACACCACAGCCTTTTTGCGCTTCTTTGCGATGGCAGGGTCCGCCATGCTGTTCCTTAAAGACTTGAGCATGAGGACGTAGGATATGATGATCACGATGGAGGGAGCGACAAATCCCAGAGTTCCCATTGTCAGGAAGTAGCCTGCAGCAATTTTCTTCTGACTGGGCCTGGTGACGTCATGGCAGGTGTGGATATTGAGGTTGGTTATATGTACCTCTTGGTCGTACAGGTACAGAGGGATTGTGATGAGCCACACCAACAACCAGATCATACCGGAGATGCCGATGGCTACACGGTTATCCTTCTGGTGCTGGGAGAGCGGGTGGACCACGGCCCAGTAACGCTGAACACTTATACAGGCGATGAAGGCGATGGAGCAATACATGTTGGCGTAGAAAAATGCCACAAGAACTTTGCACAACCCTTCTCCGTAGAGCCAGTCATTGCTGTTGAAGTGGTATGCTATCTTTAGGGGGACCCAGATGACGAAGAGCAGGTCAGACACAGCCAGGTTGGCCATGTAGATGGAGGACGGGTGCTTTTTCTTGGTCCGGAAGAGGAACACCCAGATTGCTAAGATGTTGGTAGGCAGCCCCACAGCAAACACGATGATGTAGATGATGGGGAGGAAGATGGTGGTGAGGTTGCTGCTCAGGACTTTTTGGGCTTGGGGGCTGACCCACACCCCGTCGTTTGTCTCTGTACCAGTGAAGCCTCTGTCCTCTGAGTCACAACATGATAAGAAAAATTGTTAAAAGCAGAAGTGCAACCAGTTAACGAGATCTTCTGGATCATACTACAAATTTAACAACATGTTTAACTCAGTGCTGCATTTAAAATTTTACTCAATTAAAAGTTTGTAGTTAGTTTCTGCAACAACAACAAAAAGAAAGAAAAACAGATCACTTCCTGTTTGAGTAGGTTTTAAAGGATCCATTTTACTGCTGTAGATGTTGAAGGTTGTGTTATTTGAATCTCCTTTATATAATGTTGTGTAGTTTAAGCTAAACAATGTATCAAACTGCGTAAGATATTCATATATTTGTAGCTTCGCAGCCAGGTTTTTAGCTTTGTGATGATAATTCAAGTTCAAGAAGAAGTGAAAAAATTGTTATTAAATAGATAATTTAGATTAGAAAGTTGGAACATGTTTCTAAAACATTAAAAGGAAACACTAAATCCTTTATTGTACAACAAACATTAAACATCCAAAAGTTTTAATGGACAGAAAAAGAACAAACTTAAAACGGTAATAATATGAAGTGAAGTATCAAAATTTAATTTTAATTCTCAAGTAATAGCATCTTGTAGAGCCGATGAATGGGAATCGGAGGCGGTGTTTTCAACGTGTCACCCCAACCTCAAACATATACTTACAGGACCTGAGTATGTATTTATTTGCATTACACAACGAGATTCAGTTCCTTTCAGCTGTTTTGCCTTTTCTCTACATTATACTTTGGGTTTTGAGCCAAGTCTTCTGGTTTAACAACCTTCCACTTCGCATATACTTTTATTATTGAGTATCAGACTGGTTTTGAATGAATAACCAAGCTTAAACGCGATCAGGGCGACAACATCCAACATGGCCTGTAACCGAAATATGTAGGTCAGTAAAACGCTTTTTGGACGCTTATCTGTGTTCATTCTTTGAATACAATGAAAATAACGGAGATGGAAATAAACGGATGGATTTTACCTTTCTCTGACAGGCAGGTCTGCACGCAGCACAAAAGAAGGAACAGTTGAAAACATTGCGTGCGAATAGCCATGACTGCACACAAAAAAGCTAGTAGTGTTCGCAGGTGTGGCGCTGTCTGTCGATGTTTTTACTGCCATGCCTTCTTCATATAGACCTGTTTTGACACCTGCGTGATGTCACTCAGTCACGTGATTTCACGTAGCGTATCGAGACGATCAAGATACCAAACACCGGTAGGGCGGGCCGAAGTAGAGTGATGCCAGTTTATCAGGTCATAGATGTGCAGTCACGTGCAATAATCTATTTCACTATAGGCTAGAGAGTGGTTGAATTTAACTAATTACATTTACTAAACTACTGTACTCAGGTACAATTTTGAGCTTTAGAAGACCTCAGTATTTCCATGTTATGCTATTTTCAACTCCTACTCTAGTATCAGTAAGGAGCATATTATACTTGATCAAGAAAGAAGCCACATTTATTTGACAGCTGTAGTTACCTCGCAGAATTAAATTATAAATACGACATAGAAATGAACTCACAAAATATGGTTTACCACAGGTAAACCAGTAATAAAACGTCACTCATTTAAATTACCTCCTTCTTTCCCATCTGCAATATTAAAGTGATGAGCACATCAAGATATCAAACTATAAACAAATTAAGTAATGTACTACACAAATCTGAAAATGGACATTGTGCAAAACAGGAATTTTGCTAATATAACTTTGAATATATTTTTGTATTTTCTTTTCATCTTTTTCGTGTTTTTACAGTATTTTTACATTTGGCCTTTTTATTTTTACTTAATAATGTTAGCATCGCCTTTGAACACGAGTTGTAACTGTTGCCATTTAGTGGGTGCATAATTTGTTTGCCTTTTCTGAGACCAATTTCTTTATTGAGAATGTATTTAAATTGTATCTGTGCATTACTAGTTGAAGGACTTTTATTTTGAAAGCTCAGTCGGGCTGCTCTCGCGAGATGAGTGAGACTTTGAAAGGAAGCAAGCGGCTAGCACCGTATGCACCGGTGAAAAGTTTAGTGATTAAAAAAAAACAGATTTGAAGGATAGTAAGGAAGACCCAAAGACAATTCCCTTTTGTAACATTCAGCCAACGAGGTTTTTTTTTTGTTTTGTCTGTGTGTATTTTACTTGTTAAAATGTTAAGTCCACATGTGCATGATGTTATTTTATGCTAACATGATTTATATATGTTCTTGTCAATACTGTTAGTTTTCACGGTGAACATGGAGAGAAGTCTTCAATAAACCAGTAGCAAGAAAACCACTTGTGTCTGCCTGTGCATCGAGGGAGTTACACGAGTCATCTCCTAAAGTATAATTAACGTCATTGTCGGACCTTACTGCATTACATGTGAACATGCAGAATGCAGAACAAAAGCTGCAGTACGTGTAAAAATATGAATATAGGTAAGTAAGTGGGCTTTCTGTGATGTCGTATATTAAGCATTGCTTGAACTGCTGGCTGTCCCGTAGTTTATTATTTTATTAGTCAATGAATTCCTTGATTTTTAATAAGCATTCATTTAACCCTATTGAAAGGTCCCACTGAGATTGAAACATCTTCTGGCAAAGATAGACAGCTGCACAGGATACACACTACAGATTGTGAACAGACACTAGATATGAAATTGACATTAGTAAAATATATAACATCCCAACAAACAATTGGTGTTTAAGCTTGTATTGAAAAATTCAAGAAGTATTTATTCGGTCAGTATACACTATCACATGACTGCTAAAACAGATACACAGTGAAAGGGTTCATTTATCCTTCAGGTTACATTTTATTAACAGTGTAGTAGCGCTGCCTACTGGAGAAGAAAGGAGTCTGGACAATGATGTGAAATGACTGCTTTACATGATAAACTACTTCAAATGTTTGACCAGCAGAGAGCAGCATGAAACAAACTATGCCTATTACTTTTGATGTGTTGGTTCTCTTTAAAACACATTCATTCAGAGACCAAAAGTGGTACACAAAAAGTGGTAAATATATTTATAGTTTAAAAGTAAGGCATGATTAAGACAGCGTTTTCAATTGTGAAACACAAGTGCCTGGAAATAAGCTCAGCAAACAAGAACATGTGTAGTTCCCTTCCATTATATATAATACTTACAGTGCATGCAGCTTATATACTCATAAGCACTTACAGTGCAAAAATAAAAGCATTTCATAGTATTAACTGTTCAGCAGAATTATCTCATTCAAACTTCCTTCCTTTTTAAAGGCTACTTCCTAGTATCAATTTTTCAGCAGAATACTTTTTATCTAGTCGGAACTTCTTTCCTTTTCTGAGGCTACTCCGTTCAAAAGGCACACGTCATTGCACATTTGTTGTTATGAAACCAAGACTTTAAGTCATTTCTGTTGGCATGAGGTTAAATTCTCTTCCTTTTTAATAAGACTACATACAGTAAACCCTCCAGATTAACTCTTGCTATTTGTATGCCAATACTTGGACTTCATAATAAAATACTGTTTTAAATAGGAGTCAGTTAAGTCACTTTAAGAAGTCTGCTCGATGTGAGTCCATCAGACGAGCAGCTTCTTGTATTGGCTGTGGAGGTTTGCTTGGAAAGAGTCCATTTTTGTGCTCTGAGTGCTTATTTTGGAGCTGTCTTCATGGCTGGATTTGAGAATTGTCCCGGAGCTGGATCTGCAAGAATTGGATGAAGACTTACTGCTGCTACAGACCTCTGTGAGCTTCTGACACCTCAGCGCGCTGGATAGTTGTCGCTGGCATTGGGACGATCCAAAGTAGTAGACCATAGGATCCAGGAGGCAGTTGAGACTCCCCAGACACATAAACACCAGATAGACTGCGTAGGAGCCATCGGGGGCCTCCTGGCTTTTATCGACACCCTCGTGAAACTGCAGGTAGTGTGCCAACAAAAGACAGTTTGTGGGGGTGAAGCACAGCACAAACATCACCAGCACGGTTAAAGCCATCACCACTGCTCTTGATCTTCTGCGTGAGCGTCCTGGTACCCCACGTGGGACTCTGCTCAGTGACCAGATCACCCGAGCGTAGGACACCACAGTGATGAGAAGAGGCAGGAAGAAGAGGACGCAGCAGAGGGTGATGAAGTAGATCTTGTAGTTCCAGATAAGCTCAGTCACGGGTTGGACATCATGGCAGGTTGTGATGTCCAACTCTCTGACATGAACGGTCTGGTTGGAGAGGACGAGTGGCACAGATCCAGCCAGGGACAGTATCCACATGCATACACAGGCTAAGTTTGCGTTCCTCGGCCTTCTCCAAGACAGGGAGTCAATGGGATAGACTACAGCGAGCAGCCGGTCCACGCTGATGCAAGCTATGAGGAGAACAGAGCAATACATGTTCCAGTAAAAAGCTGCAGTGACCACACGGCACATCAGCGCGCCAAATATCCAGTTGTTGCCACCAAAGTGGTAGGAGATCTTGAAGGGGAGCAGCACAGCGAAGAGCAAGTCAGCACAGGCAAGGTTCAGCATGTAGATGGCGGCTGGTTTCTTAGGCCGGATCCTCCGAGCAAAGGCCAGCACCGCACAGATGTTGATGGGAACGCTGATGAGGCAGACCAGCGTGTAGAAGGACGGGATGAGGATGGTGGACACGTGGCCCGTTAGAAACGCCAGCGCCTCCTCTGAGATTTCCAGCCCTCTGGAGGCGGGGACATAACATATCTGAACTCTTCGAGATCCATTGATTTTGATATCAACACCTGTATCATAGTCATCCATCTCTATCGGTTCATCTGTGGCTGAAGGGAAGGCGGAGAAGGTCCTCACTAATTTACTGACTGGAGAGAGAAAGAAATGTATTCAAGTGATGGTTTATTAAGGGTATTAACTGGTCGTTTTTATGTGTTACATTATAAAAGTAGTTGTTTAAATACTTTTCAGAACAAAATGGCAATGTTTCCAGTATTTTGTCTTTTGGTATATTCAAATGAATATCTTATCTGAATATCACAAAGCAACCAATTTGAGTGTGTCATCTTGGGAAATGATGCTTGATTGTAGGATAAATTATGAATTTGGAATATCATCAGCAGCTCTATGGATAATGAAATCATATTTTGGGTTGTGAGGAGTTGGTTGAAAAACAACAACATTTGAAGACCTCCCCTTAGGGTCTGCGAAGAACTGATGGCGTTTTTTCACAGTTATTTGGACATTTTATAAAAATCGACAAATCAATTGAAACTTAAGATTCAAGCGTTATTTTCATCCCTGAATTTCCAAAGTTTCCAAGGTGACGTCATCGAATGCCTTGTTTTGTTTGCCCAAATGTAAAAAACCCAAAGAGGTTTAATTGAAAATTATTCTGATGTATGTGATTAGTTGAAACCAAAGACAGGTTAATACTTGATACCACTTAAACAATTACTGAAACATGTTACCAGTTAATTTAGTACACTATTTTTTAAACACTCCCGTATTATTTCCAGTAAATCATAGTGAATCATACACTTTATACCAACATGTACTGCTGTACAAAGTGACATCTAGCCTACATCATTTGTAGTCAAATATTAAATCAGTCCTATTAAATACGTTGCTTTTGAATTCATTAAAAAGTGACGTAAATTCTCCTTACCGTTATTGGCTGCAGCCGAGGCAGCACACACTAGAAGCAACAGCAACGTTTTTGGACACATTGAAAACATGTTGCTGCTGAGAAAATGAAGCCACAAAAACAGGAGGGGAAATATGAAATGTCGATAATCCGTTTAAACGTGTTTCTCTTCCCTCCTTCAGGTGGTTTCTGCGGTTCATCAGCACCAGTGAGTGTAACAGCGTTGAGATCCGCCCACAGTCCGCAGGGTCTGCAGGGGAGACATTCCTCTGCTCTGAGGTCAGCTTCCCGGCCCACAGCGGCAGCCACATCCAAAAAGCAATTATCCAAATATACCATCACAAAGCTTTGAATAGGGAACCTTTTTCTTTCTTTCTTTTTTGATTTTGTAATGCCACAGTGTGGCTGCAAAAAAAAAAATACAACGAATTCTTGAATAAACTTCAATAATGAATCTTGTCAATCTTCACTTCAGTCTGACCCGATTTTACCACAACAAACAATTCATTACAGTTATAAATAAAGATGCTTTTACCAATAAATAGTTTTCAAAACGTTAAGTGGATAAGGGCTTCACATTAAGAGCATTAATCGCATTATAAGCAGCATAAAAAATACATCAAGAAACAGCAAAGCAACCGTTTGGAAGAGCAACCAAGTGATTTTTTTATTGGATGATTTAGACATTTCCAAAGGCTCTGTCTTCACCTTAAATCACAATCAGATGTATTGGCGGTACATTACACATACAAGGACTTTGCTTTAGTGTCTGGTGGTGCCATGATCTGAGAACATTCAATGCCAATACAAACAATGCTCGGCAAAACAAAGACTTACAATTGAACTATTTAATTCCAAAATATACTTTAAACTATTTAGTACATTATAGATTTATACCAAACTTTTATAATACAATAAACTCCACTTAAAGTGAATGAAGAGAGGCCCATGCTGGAGTGTGTTTCTGCAATGTTCCTGTAGATTTAGATGTATTATTTTATACATTGCAGAGGTGTTAGTGGTGTTGTTGGGGGCATCAGTGACTCTCCACCTCATGCGAGTAGTTGGGTTCGTCTTGGTTGAATTACACTTTACTGTTATATGTATAAGGTATAGGAATTGTTTTGTATTAAAACTCATGTTTACGCCACATGAAAAGACATCATTTTGAAAATGGAAAGCTAGCTAGAACTGATTTGGACGCACACCAGGAGAGTAGTATGTAGCTTACATGTATGGATGTGATTTTCATGATGTGACTGTCAGTGTTGTTTTGGAGTATCAGAATGCGGAGCTGAAGTCAACTGAAAACGTTTCAGTGAGATCCAAACATCCACCCACACACTTTCAAAGGACGAAGGAGTATAGCATGTCTGAGGAGAATCCCTGGAGATGCTGAAGTGCTTCCTTTTGGCAGCCAAATTCAAATCAGATAAATATTACATTACAGAAAAAGGCTTTTTTAGAACACATACTGTTCGACTGTTTTGAATACAAGAAAACATTTATGTGGAATTTATGCATCATAGTGATCAACATTTTAAACAGAAACCAGCTGTGGCGTCTTTTTCCTTTTTTAAACTATTTGTTTACTTGCTTATACTAGATTGTTCTGTAGATAATGGCCTCTTTTTCCACGAAAACACACATGATAACTATTTACATTTTTGCAAATGGCAAGAGAGTTCCCACTGCTTCTGGTACAGATCAAGATAAACAAAAGCTGAAGTCGTGTTAGCATTTACCTTGAAGTAAGGATAATACATGAGAGAAATTCTGGTACATAGAAAGAGTTTTTCTTAGAAATGAAGAGAAATGTGCTGTGTACTTTCTCTGAGTTAGTGACAGAGGCCAATGACGCGGCAGGATGGGGTGGGATTCCTCTGACTCATTCATCCTGAGCTTTGTATCCACAGGGACTTGATATCTGAGCTCACAGACAGACAGACTAAACCCATTTCCTGACAAAAATATTTGTCACAATGATCTGTTTCTCATCTTTCAAACAGCATAGTTCTGTAACGCAAACTAAACAATAAAAAGAGATATGATTATTATATGCTTGTCCAGATATACGTTTTTTTTTTATACACGCAGTTTAGTATGCCATTTTTACACAGTTCATTCACTTACTAAGAAATCAGGAGATCGATACACTTTTTTGGGTCTGTTAAATGTGAAGCTGGGGGCCAGTGGCTGCTTAACTTAACTTAGCATACAGACTGTAAATATGGAGAAACTGTCAGCCTCGCAAGCCCAAATATAGGAAACAAAACCAACCCTAAGCACACTGATTAGTATGCTATATCCTTCCTGTCGTCCTTTCATCACCAAGAGTTTGCTGTAACTTCATGAGATAAAAGATTACTGAACACATGAGACTTTTATCAATCTTCTAATTTACACACCAAGCACTTATTGAGCAATACCATTTTTTTTAGAGACATATTTGTGTCCATCTAACAAATATAACTGTTTGAGCTCTGTGTTTGGACTCATCCGAGAAGAATATTACGTTATAGCTGCTAAATGTTCCACTATTTCTGTTTAAATGTCAATTCATGATGTGTTTCTTATGTACTAGGTATTGTGTTTTTTGTAAAACACTTTCAATTGCTTGGTTGTTGAAATATGCTGTATAAATAATCTTGCCTTGCCTTGCTTCGCCTTGCCTGTATTTTACCAGCTGGTAAACTGCTTTCAGGTGTTTGAAGCTGGGCAGGAAATGTACTGTGTTTATCAGAGCTTTTTCTTAGCCTTAGATAGCCATACACAACGCTATGGGAGCTAACAAAATAAAGCTATAAAAAACAAAAACAGAAATAGTTACATAGAGCAGAGGGAAACTGCATTGCTGGGTGATAAGATCTGAATTCATCACCTTAAACAACCCCGTTTATATAGAAGTATTCACTATAACCGTTTTAAATTCTGCCCTGAGAGAGAGTGCATCTGGACATAGTGTCCACTTCAGAGGATGTGTTGTTCCTGCAGCCTGCTGTGTCTGGGCGTGTCTAAACTAACATGAGTGCATTCCGGCTCAGAGAAGGAGGCAGGATACAGACTGTGGGAGATTATTTCCAAGTGAAGTCAGTGGCAAAGCTCCAGGCCAGTTAAATTCCTGTTGTTTACTGTCTTCGCTTTGGCACATTTTATTGCTCTCTGGGCATCGTCCAGTCCAAACGGTAATTCAACAATAGGGTACACTGTTGGGTAAAGGGACCGACAAAAAAACAGAGATGAACAATGAGGCTTTAAGTTTAAAGTCTCAACAGTCAAAAGGAATCCGTAAATCCACAAAATATATGGCTCACACTTTATTTTCTTTTAATACATTCCTTAGAATAAATAAAGACACATAGACATTCAGATAGGGAGTCAGAGAAAGAGACTTTCCTCTCCCACAGAATCTAAGAGTTTACCATCTGTTTCAGATCCAAAACTGAAAACCCGAACCAGCTGTCAGGTGTGTGTGTGTGTGTGTGTGTGTGTGTGTGTGTGTGTGTGTGTGTGTGTGTGTGTGTGTGTGTGTGTGTGTGTGTGTGTGTGTGCATGCGGGACAGAATGAAATACTGCTGAGAGAAGAACTTTGTGGATTTCGGTCAGTCACAGACCAAGGTGTCTGGTATTATAGCCTATAAATATATGCAAATATACATAGTAGCAGTTTTATACTTATACTTCTACAACAGCTTGTCTCACCATTTAGGATGCGTGGGTCAAAGTTTAGTACTGATGAACTACATGTTAAACTGGGGGTGAAGTCAGTGAGCTTTCAATATGAAGGGGAGGCCTTTAAGAGAGGTTAACACAGAAGTGTGCAAAGTGCAAAGTGGAGATATGTGTGATGTTATGCCTTGTGTAGACATGTTTAAAAACAGTGCAGTATTAAGCAATACCCGAGTCCAAATTTCTTTGAGTAGGTATTATCAACATGTGCTTGCACACAATCTACAGTAGGTGCAGTGTTTCAAAAATACATTTGGGGGAAAATACTGTGTGATGCAGATTTTTTAACATATAAAGAAAAAGAATGTAAATCCTAAAGCTCATAAATGTTTTCACTTAAAAATACTTAATAATATAACGCAAACTAGCCACAGGTACAGATATATGGGAGCCACAAAACGGCTTTCATGACAAAAATCCAAACTGTGTTTGTCCAAAACAAGGTTCTGAGTGGATTTAAAGGCAAAACTGTTGAGGTAAATGTTTGAATGCATGAGGAGAGTGTCAGTGCTTCCTTGGAATTTCTGAGCCATTGAAATGTCAAATAAAATATTCAAAGTACAAAACAAAAAAATATCAAAGGATTTTTTCGCTCAGTCTTACTTATATTCAGGGGATGTAGCATCCCCAGAAAGACGATGATCGGACTCTTGGACTGATGTTTCACGAATTTATTCAAATCCATCCACACCGTAAGAGCTTGTTCTCTCTCTAACTGAGGCGCTACATCCTTATAGTATGGACTTATAGTATCTTCTTCACTGTAGTCCTGACATTTGCAACTGCATTTTTAAATTGATGTTAAGATGAAGAAAAGAACGTTTTCATTCCCGTAACGCACAGCTCCGGAAGACTGCCTTTAGTTTGATGTCATTTTGTTTTTTGTTCACGCGCAGTAGATGTTTTACGTTTTTAAGTATTAAAACTTAATCGGAGAAGTAAGATAGAATATACATCTACGCGCAAACCGTCTACCCACGTGTAGCCAACACTGCTAATGCAGCCAGGATACTGTTGTCTTTTTCTTCCGCTAAAGTTATTTCAAAATAAAAGCTCTTCTGCGTTTTACATGCCAAATAGGAAACCATATAGTTGTAATAAACTAAAACATGTGCAAATGTGTGCAGTACTTACAAATACAAATTAAACAAATTACAGTGAAATACGCAGTCATTTACAGGGGATGATATACATTTTATGACCATACATTTTCCATACCTCAGGGAACGTAAACAGGAAGTATAGGGTCACATTCCAACGTAAAGTTCAAGTCCTAAACTCTGCTTCAAGTCTTAAACAAGTCATTATTCACCCATAGAAACAGTCAGTGTAAACGTATAAGACATAATAAATACCTCAGGAAAGCAACAGAGGAGGGAGCTCCCTTAAAGGATGGAGGAGTCTGTAATCTGTAAAGAAGTTAATAACCTTAACTCAGTCTGGTTTCTATTTCTTTCATCACCCGTTTTTTTTTCTCTACAAACAACACAACACTAATAATTCAGTCATTCATGCAGCCTTACAATGAAGGTTTGCTCTGATTTTTATGGTAGTTTTTAAGTAGTTTACTTTAATACATTGTTTCATTTGTTCCCTGAAACTTGAATGTATGACAATGTAAATTTGAAATGAATGTAGTGGAATAAAAAGTAAAGTATATTCCTCTAAAATGAAGCAGACATGTAAAAAAAAAAGCATTACACCTAAAAACGTATACAATGGTTAAATAAATAACATGAACTTGGTTCCATTGTAGACAGAATGACATTGACAAAACTTTCCATTGTTTTGTGAAGGGTATGTTGAATATGTTTCACTTCCTTGCACGTCAGAAGCCGTAAAGAAATATTAAACTATGACACAACTGTTTGAAGTCAAAGCTAAAGCAAGAAGTGCTGACTACAACAGAAACTTTTTCCATGAAAGGAAAAACACTTTTGATTTATTATCTTGAATTTTGGGAGCTGATTCTCTACTTTCCTAACCTCAACTCACTGGAAGAAATGTCCATGTCACTTTTTACTCACTTTTTACTTACACACTCCAAGAGTCGTAAAACAGCAGTGACACAACACGGTTATGACAAAGTGCTTTGCAACTTCTCCTTCCCCTTGCACAGCATGACAGTGACCATATGATTACACAATAAATCCTGCTTCTGAGCTGGTAAAGCTTGAGAGTTGGAAACTGTACATGACACCTTTTGTTCACACTTTTCCTTTGTTGTTAATTAGACAGATCTAAATGTTTGAAAAGAGCAAACCAGAAAACATAACAGGTTTAGTGTGAATTGATAGAGACATCAAGCTTTAAACATCAAGTCCATGCATTGGTAGATATTGAGAGTTTCTACAACCCCAAGATAACTTTTTTGCCTGTTGGAGGTACTCAAAACAGGTTGTGAACACACCATTGACATATTATTACCTTTTGAGGAACTTGTTAGCAAACAATTGCTTATTTACTCATTCAGAAGATAGAGAGCAACGTCATCTGTCATGTTTCTTATCACCTGATAAATTCAAGTCCACTTTTCAAAATTTAAGCTCCGTTTTTTGGCTCTTTACTCCCTACTGTAGTTGCTAATTTGCTAGTTGTCCATCACCCTTTTAGTTTAGTTTGTAATGAATCGTTTAAAAATCCCAGATAGTTAACCGGGTAGTCCGTAGTGCGGCAGGTTGTGTTCAAATCTGACCTGCTGTCCTTTGTTGCGGTTCACTCCCCTTTTTCTATTCATTTCCAGTATATCTTCCCAATCTCTATTATAAAAGGCAAAATGCCAAAGAATATATATTTTTCTGAACTTTTTCCTCTGTAAGCTGCCTCCTTTTTAGCTGAAAACAAATTTGACCAGAGCAGTTCTAAAACCAAAACAAGGTGAACTCTAAGGTTGGCTGATAACTCGTGAGTTTATCACTCCGACAGACATTACAAATAGAAATTTGATCCATTGTAAATAACATACCTCCATATAAGCTTGCAAGTGTAAAATTATTTACCCAATACCTAAAAAAAGCAAAGACATTTTGACAGTAAAATGTGGCCTGAATCATAACAGAGTTTAATGATGTATAAGTACAGCAGAATGATCAGTAGAGGAAACCATCCAAATTGCCCACTTATCGAGCCAACAGTAATTACCAGTAATGACAGCAGTGTCTTGAGGGACAGGGATACTTCAATAATCCTTTTTATATGGCAATATAAGAAAAGAACATGTATAACTGTATAGGCCTGAGCGAGTGAGACAAATGATGAGGATATCATAACAATATGATCAAAACACATTGGAATGTAAAAATGCCTTGAAGGGAAATGCTGTCCTCCTGTGGTGGAAAAGAGGCAGAAGCCAAAAAGCATGTTTAGGATCATTTGTTTGAAGTTAAATGAAAAAGTCTCAATAACATTCAATATTTGGCTGATCAAATCAGGCAGTTAGGATACGTCAAAAATATGCTTCTATATATTATATACCAGTTATCTCAGTGTTTGTAGTTCCTTTTACATGCTTGATTATTAGTTCCTTCTCTATGATATTTAGATCCAAATTTGTGGCAACAATAAACTGCACTCGAAACGAATAAAACAATTGCTATTGGAAACATGTAAGCATTTCAATGTGTAAAAAAACAAAGGAAGGAAATGCATCTTGCTCAGACATTTACTACGGTTATCCAGCTCTATGTTAAATGATGACTCCACCCTCTGCACACTGAATAGAAGCATGTTTCTTCGGGCAGAGGAAGATGCAAGGTGTGAAACAGAGGTATAAAAATAGGATGGGGTTCTCTTTTTAAAGATTTGCTTATTGTTTTCTGTGTTGTTCATAAAAAATGTCTCACATTGCATCCCTTTTTTGCAATGAATCCCAATGCAACCAAACCTACCTACGGGTACAAATACAATAATCTGAACTCAAACCTGTGTTACTGTATGTCCATGGTTTACATGAATAATTCATTGTATGAATACTGTTTGAATTCATATTCTAAATCAAGTTTTTAGTAATCACTTTAAAAGGTATCTTTTTATTGTCAACTTTGTTTATTGGCGTCATATGATTTGTGTGACCCAGGGTGGCGGTTTGACTATTTTTGCAACTTACGATAAACATCACCCCTCTGACTTTTCGCTGGCTCTCGTCACATGTTTATGTTTTTGTTGTGTTGATGGAAAGCTGAAGTGCAGCACGGAGTAGTGTTATTTATTGTCTCTCAGTCTGACTCATCTCTGTGAAGTGTTTGGTTCCATAACAGCAATGACATCAGAGGGACATCCTACTACCGTCCGTGGTTGAACTGATGGTCGGGGTCGAACAGTTGCTCGTCATGAAAACATCCCTTCCAATAAATCTGATAAACAGACAAGACAAAAACAAGACAAAAACAAGACAAAGGTCACATCTGTGATCAGCTGGATGTTACTTCTAAGATTGAAGTCAATAATAAAATGGTTACTAGAGTGCAAATAAAAATGCTTAAATAAGACCTGAAACAGTCTATGTTCTGACGGTGAAGACACTATTAAAAAAGGGGCCCTTTTATGCTTTTTGGGCCATTGTCTTTTCTACAGTGTGTTATATTGTTTTTGTGCATGTAAATGGTCCGCAAAGGCTAAAATGTCAAAAACTCCCCATTGCCTGAAACCCCTCAATTGGACATTGTTTTCTTCCATAACATAATGACATCACTGTATAACACTTGTGCTTCTATTGGCTAGCACTCCAAAACATTGTTCCGCTAAGGGCGGGACATCTCTAAGTGGTTGACCAATCACAACAGAGCCGGCCAGTTAACCGATCAGAGCGGACTGAGCTCTGGTTTTAGACAGAGGGTGAAAGAGGTGCTGCAGCACAGGCAGTATGAGAAAAATAAAGAGCTTTTTGAACATTAAAGCATAGAGACATGTCCCAGTAGAGGCACAAAATACAAACATGTGCATACTAGGGCCCCTTAAAGCAAATACAGTTTCCTGTAAATATAAAAGTAAGATTTCACTTATCACTAATTTCCTAAAATGTTCCATATGGTTCCAAAAATAAGGCTGAGATGCAAAAAAAATACAGATTACAATTTAATTAGCAGCAAATTCAGGGGCAAGAAGAGTGGGGGAAACACAAAAAGTACATTTCATTAAAACAATAATACAGGATATAGCAAAGATATATAAACATAAAAAGGTGTTCCCTAATGTAACCTTTGGATCTAAGTGCCAACGAGTGATTAAGATCCTGTGTAGGGGCGTATATCAGCAGTTTACCCTGCGCATGTTAAAACAGAAACTAGAGGCAACCCACATTCCTTTTCAAGCAAAAACAGGTCAGGTGTGTGTTTTTTGTTTGTGTTGGTGTTTGTGAGTCAGAGTGAGGTGACTGCAAACAGAGATGAAACGAGAGAGCAGAGAGAACACAGAGAGAGAAGGGAGATTCTTTGTCTGTCAAGCTGATTGTTGTTAATGACAGAAAGAATGAGGAAACTTTGCCTCTTTTTCCTTGTTTTTGTTCTCTGTTTGAGAGGTACTCTCCAGAAAACAGGTAAGACATGCTCCCTTCTGTGTATTTCTTTAATAATACTTTACTTTACTATTAGCTTTTTCTGAAACAGTATTTTGCCTTTAATACTCTCTTTTCATTTTTGGATAGGCTTAATTAACGTCAGTCATTTACTCAAATACAGTTTTAGGTTAAAATGTAAGGTACTTCCCTTATATAATGATTATATCTTTGATTAAAATATAACCCTCCTGGATTAGATGGAAAAGTCATTGTCAATCACTGCTTTATGGTTACTTTTAATGCTTGAAGTTAATTTAAATTTAGCTGAGAATACTGTCATACTTTTACGTACTGCAAGTGAAGGATCTGAACACTTCTTCCACCAGAATCAGATAAAGAAATAACAAGCTACTATTTTTACAATGGAACAGGCACTAATTTCTTTGCAACACAGGATCATAGATTATCAGTACTACATCTGAAATGATTGTGACGCAATTGGGTGGTGTACTGAAGGCGTTTTCTACTAATGTGTTATTATTTTATGACATTTAATACACAAAGATGTAAATCACAACACTTGCAATCTAATGAGTATGTTTTCAGCTATTGTGAGGCAATAAACAATTGGATTGTAACTTATTTTCTTGTTTTTGTTGCAGGCTCTGTCATTGCAGTGCCAAGAACATTTCTCGGGGAGTCAGTAATTCCAATCTTGTTTGTCCTTAATGGGACACAGGCTCCCAATACATCTCAATCCCCTCCAGCACTGCAGTCCCTAAGCAACAGCACAGTGAGGTTCCTCGACGGGCCCCTGAGCACCCGGGTCATCCCCATCATTTACACGTTGGTCATCATTGTCGGGATCCCGGCCAATGTCGCCATCTTGGGCATGCTGGCCACCAAAATCAGGAAGGTGTCCTCTGCCATACTCTACTTCAGCCTGGCCGTCTCCGACATCTTCCTCCTGTTCTCCCTCCTCTTCAAGGCTCACTACCATTTCCATGGAAACCACTGGGTGCTCGGGGAGGCTGCGTGTCGGGTGGTCACGGCCTGTTTCTATGGCAACCTCTACTGCTCGGCTCAGACGTTGGCCTGCATCAGCATCAAGCGCTACCTGGCCGTGGTGCACCCGTTCATGTACAAAAGCCTCCCTAAAAGGGCGGGCACTGCGTGGGTCACCGTGGCAGTGTGGGGGGTGTTCGGGGCCGCCGAGGATAGTTATTATTTTTCTTCACCTCTTTACGACAGTAAGTCTTGTAGAATTGTTCCTATTTTTGAGTTGAACTCTTCATGTGATGCTCATTAATACTTGAAATGTCTGACAAGTAACAACATGAAACAAACAACCTGATCTAATAGGCCTACGTGGTGGAAACACCGAATCTGCTAAATTACTTGTCGGCACTGTCATGTTCGTGTTCCAAGGATGAGGCCGTGTTGATAGCAAGTAACTTAGTTTAATGTCTCACGTTCTTTATAACATACATGTGGCTTCATGCAGTCTTGCTCCGGTCCCTTAATTGGTGCGGTAAGCTGACTACTAACCAGTACTGCCGACTAGCGGTCAAACATGTAATAACATCTAATCATAACATCCCCCTTTTTCTAAGTTAAAATGCATTAACATGAATTATCACATTAGCTGTATCAGTTATTTTAACCATTTCACATTCAGCATAACTCTGCAACACATAAGCAGTATAAACAGTTTATATCAGATTGCATAACTCATATCTAAGCCAACACTAGACCATTTAGAACACATTCACAACATCAGTCAATATACATTTTGTTCAACATCTTTAACATGCATATTGAATTTTCTTTGTTTATAAGTTCAGTCTATCAGGCTTTCTGATTTCTCTTGCGGACCTTCTTAACTCAGGTTCGCTTGGAGTAGGTGTGTGAGAGTCAGTGTTACAGTCCAGAACAGGTTTGGGAATTACCTGAGATTCACCACAGGTTACACTGAGCTCACCAACAGTCCCTTGAGGAGTCTTTAACAGACTGCGACGATTGCGTCTGAGGATTTGTCCATCATCAGTTTTCACTGTGTACGATCGTGGAGCAACTTCTTGCAGGACAGTTGCTTTTGTACTCCATCCATCAGCATCCTCAATCCTGACTGTGTCGTTGGTAGTCAGTGGAGGGAGATGCTTGGTTGTTCTGTCATAGAATGACTTTTGCATCATTTTCTGTTGTCGTAGCTTATGTTCAATCTTTGAGTGATTCTTTTGCTTTAATTTGTCGTTTTGATGACTCGGCAAAGTTGTTCGTAGCTTCCTCTTCATCAGCAGTTCAGCTGGTGACAGGCCGCACTGAAGAGGTGATGCTCTGTAGCTCAATAAAGCCAGATAGGGATCCGAGTCACTGTCAGCTGCTTTCTTTAGGAGTTGCTTGAGAATGTGAACTCCTTTTTCAGCTTGCCCGTTTGACTGTGCATAGTGTGGGCTTGACGTCACATGCTTGAAATCATATTGCTCTGCAAACTTCTGCCATTCTTTGCTGCTGAAGCAGGGGCCATTGTCGCTCACCACGGTGTGTGGGATGCCATGCCTGGCGAAGATAGATTTAGCATGTGTTATGACACAAGTTGATGTTGAGCTTGTTAGTAGCGCCATCTCAGGGAAGTTTGAGTAGTAATCCATTATCACTAAATAGTCTTTACCTCTGAGATGAAACAAGTCCATTCCTACTTTGTGCCATGGTGCTGTTGGCACCTCAGCTAACACCATAGGCTCTTTGCTCTGCTTGTTCCTGTGTTTCTGGCATGTTTCACATTTACTTATAAGTGTTTCAATGTCTTTGTTCAGTCCGGGCCAGAAAACCGTGTCTCTCGCCCTCCTTTTACACTTTTCGATGCCGAGATGGCCTTCATGTATCCTGTGCAACATGTCCATTCTCAAAGCCTGTGGAATAACAATCCTGCCCTTTTTCAACAGCAGACCATCCACAGTACTAAGCTCACCTCTAACATGGTAAAATTGTGGACATGAACCAGCTGGCCATCCCTCATCCATGTTCTGCATGACATGCTGTAGCTCAGCATCCGTTGCTGTAGCCCCCGCTATTTGTCTTGACTTTGTGTCAGACACAGGCAGTGTAGCCGACACCATGTTCACGTGACACTGTATGTCCTCGTCTGTTGCACTCACACTGTCGCCTGTAGTTGCTCTGGATAGGGCATCAGCAAGGACTAGGTGTTTACCTGGAGTATATATCAGTTCAAAATCATACCTTTGCATCTTCATCATTAACCGCTGAATCCGTGGAGACATTTCATTCAGATTCTTTTTGATGATGGCGACCAGCGGTCGATGATCAGTTTCGACTGTGAAAGACGGCAGGCCGTACACGTAGCTATGAAACCGCTCCAAACCATACGCCAGTCCCAAACATTCTTTTTCGATCTGAGCGTATCGGCATTCAGTTTTTGTCATAGCCCGAGATGCATAGGCTACCGGTTTCCAGTGCTCACCCTCAGCCTGGAGTAGAACGGCACCAATACCATCTTTGGAAGCATCTGTAGACACTTTTATCCTCTTCGTGTGGTCATAAAATGACAACACAGGTGCTGTGCTCAGTGTGTCCTTGAGTTTTTGCCACTCATGCTCATGTTTCACTGTCCATTTAAACTCACAGTCCCTGTGCAGAAGCTCTCGTATGCATGACGTCTTTGCTGTCAGATTGGGAATGAATTTACCTATGAAATTCACCATCCCCATGATGCGTAGCACCCCACTCCTGGTACCATGTCATGTTCGTGTTCCAAGGATGAGGCCGTGTTGATAGCAAGTAACTTAGTTTAATGTCTCACGTTCTTTATAACATACATGTGGCTTCATGCAGTCTTGCTCCGGTCCCTTAATTGGTGCGGTAAGCTGACTACTAACCAGTACTGCCGACTAGCGGTCAAACATGTAATAACATCTAATCATAACAGGCACCACGGAAACAATCCTAATGTTAAGTGAATTAGGATCCTGATTAAAACCCACAACAACAGAGAAGATGGTCATAACAAGACCCAGTGGTCTAGTTTATAAACACAAAATAACAACGATAACAATATAAACTTTATTTTGAAATGAAAAGAAACCACTGTCCGACAACAATAAAAAATAAACAAGTAAAAATAA
Organism: Eleginops maclovinus; assembly: GCF_036324505.1. Classification (NCBI taxonomy): domain Eukaryota; kingdom Metazoa; phylum Chordata; class Actinopteri; order Perciformes; family Eleginopidae; genus Eleginops; species Eleginops maclovinus. Next base: position 16,019,574 of record NC_086356.1, on the reverse strand, counting down.
TAATTGTGACGCTAAAGGGCTTCCCAGTGCGTTTGAAAGTAAGGCCAATAAGGGATCTTAACTGACAACTCCGAGACCGGAAATACTGTTTTCAGGCTGTGAGAGTTGACGATAACGTGACATGGACGGTTGTCACTGGAAATGAATGGGAGAGCGTTTGCTTGTCACATCCGGGTATTTCTCCACTTGTGGGCCGTGTTAACAATAGCATGTAACTCTCACGTTTTGAGGGGTCGAAACGTCTCATCTTCACTTGCCGTGATACTGGGTTGTAATAAAGACGATATAGAGAGAGCATAATGTATTAAATGCAACGCAGTCTCGCATCATATGCTTCAGCAGAGAACGGGCCATAGTCGTTGAATTTCAACGCAACGGGAAGCATTCCCTCGCAATCTCAAGTCGTCTACTAATGACGTTTAGGGAGCTCTATAGAAGTCTATGGGACTACCCTGCAAGTTGGAAATAGACAATAAGGGCTTGCCATACCAATTTCGCTTGAATTCCTCTTGCTACAGCCAAACGAAATGTAATTTTTCTGCAACTTAGAACATCTCTGTATATTCAGAGATGTTTTCAAGTATTTATTCATAAATGCTTTGTTTATCTTATCTTTGAATAATTAACCTCCCTCCACCAATTATATATTCCTGCCCAGCCTGTAACAGGATGTAGAATGATGCACACAAACCACCAGCACATACACTTGTCTAATTAACATACAGTTAAAATATATATAACTTGGAAATAACGTGACTTCTCCTAATCGAAATATATATAAAGTCTGTGGCTTGAATCTAAATGAGAAGAAGGAATCCTTAATCGTCCCACGGAGGGGAAATTGACATTCTGTATGTCAATTTCAGTATGTCCAGAACTCAGCTGCCAGGGTGTTAACGCACACCAAGCCCTGGCAGCACATCACCCCCATCCTCAAGAAACTCCATTGGCTGCCAATCAAACAAAGGATCTGCTACAAAATCCTCATCCTCATCTACAAATCACTTCACTCATTGGCACCCCAGTACATCACCGACCTCCTCCAGCCGTACTCCCAGTCACGGTCCCTGCGCTCCACCAGCAAGGACTTACTCTCCACTCCTCGCACCAGACTCAGAACCTATGGCGATAGGGCTTTCTGTGTACTTGCCCCTACCCTCTGGAACACTCTGCCCCCTCATATCCGTTCTGCCACGTCTCTTACACCGTTCCAAAAGCACCTCAAAACACACCTCTTCTCTCTTGCCTATCCTCCCTAACTACCTCCCTCCTCCCACTTTGTGAAGCGACCTTGGGTATTATGAAAGGCGCTATATAAATTCAAGTCATTATTATTATTATTATTATTATTATTATTATTATTATTATTATTATTATTATTATTATTATTATCATTATTATTATTATTATTCTGCATTTCACCCTTTCTGGAGCCAGGAGCTGCCATATGTATATTTTGTAAATTGTACAAATTTGACTAAGGTGGAAGTTGTGGGCTTTTGTACAAAAAAAAAAAGGGGATTCTTATCCAATTTAATGTATTAATTTTAACTGAAAGCATGCAGACAATATATGAAATTATTTTATATGTTAGATGAAATAAGCAGGTGAATGTCACACAAACATTTGAAGTGAACAAATGCATTGAAAATACCCTTCGAGCTAGCGGTCTTGCTAAGCTAGCTAGCTAGTTACCCTGGCCTCTAGGGTGGCCAGACGTCCGGCTTTAGGCCGGACAGTCCGGCTTTTCAATGCCCTGTCCGGCGTCCGGCGCAGCATCAAGCCGGACTCGTATTTGTCCTCCTTCTTGAGGCACTAGGCTTGAAGAGCGGAGTTCTAGAATCTTTGCTGGGACGCAGCACAACGTCCAATGCCGTAACATATCTGTTCTAACAAATGATTGGCTAAGAGCGGTGTCAGATAAATATCTGCTATATCATTGGTTAAAAACGTAAACAAGGCTCCATGTGCTGCCACTTCATACATATGCCGGCTTCTTTGACAGAAAGTTTGCATCATGCCAAAACGTAAGACCTCATTCAATCCAGAATGGACGAAAGAGCACGATTTTATATCTAAAAGCAGTCGAGACTCCTTTCATGGCTTCTGCACACTTTGTTGTTGTGATTTTTACATAAGCAGTAAGGGAAAAGCTGCCATGGAACGACATGCGGATACGGAGAAGCATAAAACTAATAGACGTGCGGCAGGTACCTCTTCAATGAGGACATTTTTTCGTGAAGCCTCGTCGCCCCTGGATAATAAAATAACCGCTGCTGAGCTGTGCAAGGTTTACCATGCTGTAAAGCAACACCAGTCGTACAGAAGTGTAGACTGCAGCGTGAAAGTGGACCGGGAGATTTTCAGTGACTCGCCCACAGCTAAAGGGATGACTGAAGCAGCTGCCCCCTTGCCAGTCAAAAAATGTGAAGCAGATGTTCTGCTTTTTTATGAAAGAGCAAAGAAATACATCAGTGAAAGATATGACTTCTCTGACACAAGCTAGCAAAGTGGCCAAGCTTGGCCTCAAAACTTCTGTGCCATATGAAGACTACAGTGCTGCTGTCCAGGCCTGCAATCTGGACATTGATATGGATGGACTGTATGAGGAATATGCCATGGTGGAAGGTTCCTTCAGCTCACCAGAAATGGAAGGTTGCCACAGTGAGGAACGATATTTGAAACTGTTTTCCAAAGCAGATGTACCACTTGTGAATCTCAGGAAGGTCAGCGCCTATATTTTCTCCATCCCATGCAGCAATGCACATACAGAACGTGTCTTTTCAATGATGACAACTGCATGGAGAAACGAGAGGAATCGCCTGGATGTGGACAGTGTCAAGGCTGAGCTGCAAGTGTGTGTCGATTTCACTTATCCCTGCACAGAGGTGTACAAGAAGTTCATTGAAAACAAAAAACTCTTGGATGTAGCCAGGACAGAACAGAAGTTTTGCAGATAGACAATCAACTACTTTGGTGAGTACACTAGTCTTATGATTTCACTGATGGGCTGCATGAAATATTTATATTTATTGGGTTGAAAACAATACAGATTTGTGAAGGTTGATAACAGTATTCTTGCTATGTTGTTATTTGTACCAGTCCCTGCAGGATATAAACAGGCCCAGGGGCAGTGGGGGCTTGGAAGCCATGATGTCAGAGGTGCTGTTGTCTCCTGAGCTGCTACAGAGGGTGAATGTGGAGTTTGCCTAAATACAGGTGGACTGCTGTACACACACACACACACACACACACACACACACACACACACACACACACACACACACACACACACACACACACACACACACACACACACACACACACACACACACACACACACACACACACACACACACACACAGATGAAGACACTGAAGACAAGTCCCCAAAAGACTGAAGCACTTTAGAAATGCTATACTTTTTGAGCTGTTGAATGTAAATGTTTTTGTTTTTTTTACAATCTCCTTTGTTGTTTACATAAAAGGTTATTTATGCTTTTCAAAAAAGCATTTTTGTATTATTATGTATGTTACCTGTTATTTGTTTTTTCCATTTAAGTCCACACATGTTATGCTTTGTGGCACTCTGCACTTTAAAAGATTCATCTCAGTGGTCAGTTTTTGAACACCACAATGTATTGAATAAATACAAATACTGTGAACAAACCCTTTTTGACTTTTCATTAATATTTTTTCCTATTCAGCTACACAAACATCATCTTTAAACCACACAAAATTGTATTGTAAATGAGAGTATACCAGAGTCCTATGTACACCATAGTAATTTATTGATATGCCGCATAATGTCCTCCTTTTCGGTGTTATGGAAATGGTCACCCTACTGGCCTCACTAAACAATTTACGTGGTCTATGTTGCCCCATCGTGAAGGGATTTTGTATACATTCGCAAGTTGAAATAGAGCTAAATCTGGCATTATGTAGAAGCAGCGTTTTGAATGTTTTAGAGAAGTTAAATCACAAACACTCCAGTTTAACTTACCTCAGCCAGACTGTGCCTTTACCATTTGGACCATCTCCTTAAAACATGTGCATACTAGGCAGTGTTGTCAACTCCTCAGTAAGAAAAGTAGCTATTGGCTGTCCTAAAAGTCGCCTGAAGTCGCTAAATGACGTCATCGCCTAATTTGCATGATTTCCTAATTTGCATAGTTGTAATTGACGCTGTACATAAATCAATTTTTTCCAGCATTGTTAAATGTTAGAATATCAAATTTAATCAAAAGACTTATGTGGAGAGGAATTGCTAGCTCTACGTCCAACCCTCCGCTTTTATCCGGGCTTGGCACCGGCAAAGTGGGGGGGGTTGAGTTTGGTTTAGTTTCTAACCTTATGCTCCACTTAGGAGCCTACAACAAGTCACAGTACTTTTTTTTCCTTTTTATTTATACAGTAAAACATGAACATTTTTTGCCATAACTATAACATTTTTTAAACATTTTTTTTGTGTGGACGGTTTTAACTTGTCAACCTTAACATTTTTTTTTTGTTGTTGTGGGGGGGGGGGGGGGGTTGTTAAGTTTGGTTTAGTTTCTAACCTTATGTCTAACCTTATGTTATCTTTGTTTTTCTTACCCCACTCCACACACACACACACACACACACACACACACACACACACACACACACACACACACACACACACACACACACACAACACACACACACACACACACACACACACGCTGTGCTGGCTCACAGAAAGAGTAGGTTCTCTTCATTTTGGGCTTTCTATGGCAGGTTCAGCAACGGAGGGAGCTGACTTAAATGAGTAAGCAGCTGATGTGCCAAAAAGCTGCAAAACATCATTAGGCAGCTTGTGCTCATAGCAAGTATCACCAGACAGCTTCAGACCATATCGGACATACAGGATGGTGTTAAGGGTCTGAAAGGACATCCAATTGCTTAGCTTGCATTTTACCTAACTCATCTGGCTGAATAATCTCTCGGCTTCAGCATTCGAGTGTGGCAAGGACAACAGAGACACAGCAGCAATGGCAAGTTCCTGGAATGGGTTGATATCCGCTGCATTCCTGAACTTCAAAACCTCACTCCAGAAGCCCACTGTGTTTTTGTTTCATTCCACTTGCTAAAATGGATGGCACGCCATTGCTGGACAATCTTGTCTATCTCTGCAGCAGAGTAGCCAAGGAGCTCGGCTATTTTTTCAATTTCCTCCAGGCTCTTATTGTGCTTTACAGTTTCTTCCACATTGAAAATTGACATGTACTGCAACGCTTCCATGTTGTCCGGCAGTCTCACTCTCAACTCTTTAGATATTTTTGAGCATAAAGTTTAGACATGATGAGCTAGCTAGCTAGATGTTCAGTTTATGTCAGAGGCACCCACACAGTGGACGAGGTGAGTAAGGGACTGTCGCCAAGTTGGCAACACTGATACTAGGGCCCCTTTAAAGCAAATACAGTTTCCTGTAAATATAAAAGTAAGATTTCACTTATCATAAAAGACAGCTGCTCCTACAGCCTCAACAACATTTAGAAATATGTCTGCAGTCGCTGCACGCAACTTCCTTAAAGGGTAATGTGCCAAAAAAGACCTGTCTTGGTGTTAAAATGACCCAAAAAAAAGGGGGAAGACGAAACAAAACTGTTCATGTTCAGACAAGCTTATCATCTTCAGACAGACATTTCCTTTCGCTATCCCAGTGACCACCGGATATTACGTCACTAAACATCCCCATGGGACTCATCGTCATTTCCTAAAATGTTCCATATGGTTCCAAAAATAAGGCTGAGATGCAAAAAAATACAGATTACAATTTAACCAGCAACTTCAGGGGCAAGAAGAATGGGGGAAACACAAAAAGTACATTTCATTAAAACAATAATACAGGATATAGCAAAGATATATAAACATAAAAAGGTGTTCCCTAATGTAACCTTTGGATCTCCTTAACCAGAGGTAAGTGCCACCGAGTGATTAAGATCCTGTGTAGGGGCGGATGTCAGCAGTTCCCCCTGCGCATGTTTAAACAGAAACTAGAGGCAACCCACATTCCTTTTCAAGCAGAGAACCTAAGTGTATGTTTTTTTTATTTTGTTGGAGGGTTGGTTAGCTGTTTGTAGCTTTAGTACACCCACACAGCAGCAGCAGTGAGGTGACTGCAAACAGAGATGAAACGAGAGAGCAGAGAGAACACAGAGAGAGAAGGGAGATTCTTTGTCTGTCAAGCTGATTGTTGTTAATGACAGAAAGAATGAGGAAACTTTGCCTCTTTTTCCTTGTTTTTGTTCTCTGTTTGAGAGGTACTCTCCAGAAAACAGGTAAGACATGCTCCCTTCTGTGTATTTCTTTAATCATACTTTACTTTACTATTAGCTTTTTCTGAAACAGTATTTTGCCTTTAATACTCTCTTTTCATTTTTGGATAGGTTTAATTAACGTCAGTCATTTACTCAAATACAGTTTTAGGTTAAAATGTAAGGTACTTCCCTTATATAATGATTATATCTTTGATTAAAATATAACCCTCCTGGATTAGATGGAAAAGTCATTGTCAATCACTGCTTTATGGTTACTTTTAATGCTTGAAGTTAATTTAAATTTAGCTGAGAATACTGTCATACTTTTACGTACTGCAAGTGAAGGATCTGAACACTTCTTCCACCAGAATCAGATAAAGAAATAACAAGCTACTATTTTTACAATGGAACAGGCACTAATTTCTTTGCAACACAGGATCATAGATTATCAGTACTACATCTGAAATGATTGTGACGCAATTGGGTGGTGTACTGAAGGCGTTTTCTACTAATGTGTTATTATTTTATGACATTTAATACACAAAGATGTAAATCACAACACTTGCAATCTAATGAGTATGTTTTCAGCTATTGTGAGGCAATAAACAATTGGATTGTAACTTATTTTCTTGTTTTTGTTGCAGGCTCTGTCATTGCAGTGCCAAGAACATTTCTCGGGGAGTCAGTAATTCCAATCTTGTTTGTCCTTAATGGGACACAGGCTCCCAATACATCTCAATCCCCTCCAGCACTGCAGTCCCTAAGCAACAGCACAGTGAGGTTCCTCAACGGGCCCCTGAGCACCCGGGTCATCCCCATCATTTACACGTTGGTCATCATTGTCGGGGTCCCGGCTAATGTCGCCATCTTGGGCATGCTGGCCACCAAAATCAGGAAGGTGTCCTCTGCCATACTCTACTTCAGCCTGGCCGTCTCCGACATCTTCCTCCTGTTCTCCCTCCTCTTCAAAGCTCACTACCATTTCCATGGAAACCACTGGGTGCTCGGGGAGGCTGCGTGTCGGGTGGTCACGGCCTGTTTCTATGGCAACCTCTACTGCTCGGCTCAGACGTTGGCCTGCATCAGCATCATGCGCTACCTGGCCGTGGTGCACCCGTTCATGTACAAAAGCCTCCCTAAAAGGGCGGGCACTGCGTGGGTCACCGTGGCAGTGTGGGGGGTGTTCGGGGCCGCCGTGGTCCCCGAGCTCCTGATGCAGCAGAGCTATTGGCTTCCTGAAGTGCAACGCACCACCTGCCATGACGTCCTGCCCCTGTTATCAAACTCCCACGTCTTCCTGCTCTACTACAACCTGTTTCTGACCGTCTTCGGCCTCCTGGTGCCGCTGGTGGTCACAGTTGTGTGCTACGGTCGCATCGTCTGTGAGCTCAATCGATCGCACCACGACTGGGCCATGTACATCCAGGCCAGCTCTCTGGTGTTTGTGATCTTTCTGCTGTGTTTCACTCCCGCTGGAGTTCTGCACCTCCTCCATTATGTGCAACTGTTTGTGTACAAGACGGATAGTTTGTACGTGCATTTTAAAGTGGCGGTGTGTTTGTGCTGCCTCCATGCATGTCTGGACCCTTTCCTCTTTCTCCTGATGTCAAAATCTGCAGGCACCAGCCTTTACTCCAGGGCCTTTAAAGGCAAGACTCTGAGCTTGTCTGTCTAAGAGCATATTATGTGTCACTAAAAACCAGTTTTGATTGTGTTGCAGATAAAGAGAGAGAGGTTTTTTATTTGGGGCTGGAATCCAAAGTCTGTAATTATGTCAAGCAAGTAATTGAATAACCTTTTCGTTGCATTTAATGTGTTTTCTATATTATTTATATAGCAATAGTTCTCATGTGTGAGGATATGTCAAAGTCATGCAATGGAACAACAGATGCTTTATTTGTTAATGGATATGTTTGTAAATATGAAAAGAATGTATGTTTTTAAAATAATAAACAGGATAGTTATTTTATTTATTTCACGTCTTTACAACAGTCAGTCTTGTAGAATTTTTCCTATTTGAGTTTAACTCTTCATGTGATGGGCATTAATACTTGAAATGTATATCTGACAAGTAACAACATGAAACATACCGTCTTTAGCCTCCAAGGCTTTTCTGTATTCCCACCATATATAGTATGGAGCTGTGTAGACTAAAACACAAGCTATGCTGTGTTTAATGTTTATTTGGATGTGTTGTGGCACAGTAGAAGTGGCTTGAATCAATTTCGCTTGAATTCCTCTTGCTACAGCCAAACTAAATGTAATTTCTCTATAACTTAGAACATCTCTGTATATTCAGAGATGTTATTTATTCTTAAATGCTTTGTTTATCTTATCTTTGAATGATTAAGCTCCCTTCACCAATTTAACATTTCCTGCCCAGCCTGTAACAGGATGTAGGATGATGCACACAAACCACCAGCACATACACTTGACTAGACTAATTAACATACAGTTAAAATATATATAACTTGGAAATAACGTGACTTCTCCTAATCGAAATAGATATAAAGTCTGTGGCTTGAATCTAAATGAGAAGAAGGAACAACAAATCATCCCACAGAGGGCAAATTTACATTCTGCATTTGATCCATTCTGGTGTTAGGAGCTGCCATATGTATATTTCGTAAAATGTTATACACTTTATTAAAATTTTACTAAGGTGGAAGTTGTGGGCTTTTAAAAAAAAAAAGGGATTGTTATCCAATTAAATTATTAATTTTAAATGAAAGCATGCAGACAATATATGAAATTATTTTATAAGGTTTGATGTTAGATGAAATACGCAGGTGAATGTCGCACATTTCTCAATGCATTTGAAGTGAACAAATGCATTGAAAATACCCCTCGAGCTAGCTGTCTTGCTAAAACTTACCTGCACCTAAGTATAGTTCAAGTAGGAGAGAAGCTGCTCCACTGTGTAATGGTTGACACCCCATGTTTGGTTTGAACAATTATAACATGCAGATAATTCCTTAAAAATCCACAAAAGGGGGGTCACGTGACGATGGTTGGCTGAAGGCTGTGTTTTCGCAGAGCTCCCGTGCCCATGTAACATTTATTGCAAATTATTTAGCCATTGTGCTGTTTTCTTGCCCAAATTTCGCAGCCCCGGTGTAACTCACGACAATGAAGTCAAGCGGACAATCACAGAAAGAAAAACCATCGAAGCAGAGACAGACTCAGCCGAAAATCTCTGACCATGCTTCGATGCTAGCTGTGGCGCCGCCATTAGCTAATGCTAGCACCATGACTGATGCGAGTGCATTGGACATTTCTGCTATTATAAGAGAAGTCTCCAAGAATATTGGTGAGGTTATGGAACAGAAACTATCCAAGTTCTCTGACACCCTAGACAAAATTACGAGCCGCCTAGATGATCAGTCCAAACGTATCGGCGAGGCAGAACAGCGGGTCTCCAATGTGGAGGACCAATTGGCCACCATGGAACAACGGCTCAAGGAGATGGAGAAGTGTAGTGCGGGTATGGCTCAAAGACTGGACGATGGGGAAAACCGGAGCCGACGGGACAACATAAGAATCCTCAATTTTAAGGAGAATGCCGAAGGCAACAACTCTATTCAGTTCTTTGAGTCCTGGCTACCAACAGCCCTTGGGCTTTCCACTGCGAAGGGTCGCATTAAAATCGACCGAGCCCACCGGAGCTTCGGACCAAAGGGTAATCGTCCTCGTCCAGTGATTATCAAGCTTCACAACTCGCGGGACAAGATGAAAATTCTGTCGGCGGCGAAGAAGGCGCAGAATCTGGAATATGCGGGTTCCCCTATCTACATCGCTCAAGATCTGTCCCTGGCTGTTCGAGAGAAACGTCGCTCCTTCAATGATGTCTGCCAAAAACTTCTGGATAAGAAGATAAGGTTCGTGATGCGGTATCCTGCCAGGCTCGTCGTCAACTACAGAGGGTCCGAGCATACATTTGAAAATGCATATGAGGCACAAACGTTTGTGGACGGTTCTTTGGAGTAATATGTTACCGGTGAGCCTGGCATGCACTGGGGCTTGCTATATCCTTGTACATGTAGGTAGGCATTATTAGTTTTGGACACGTTGCAACTATCTTTTACTGCCTTTTTCATTTTGTTTTCAACTAACTAGCCAATGATAATGTATGTAGAAAACGGGCAGGGTAGCCTTTGTATGGGCGCGGGGGCAGCATGGAGAGTTTTTGTTTAGTCCTTTTTCCCTCTCCGTAGTGATGACCTCTTTCGGTGTCGCGGACTGCTGTGCTACCCTTTGGGTGTTTTATTTTTACTTTCTTAAAAGTTTATTTTTGTTAATAACTCTTTCCATTTGTCTGTTTCTGACCCCAGTTGGGGTATTGTTACATGGGCCGCGGTTCAAGTACGGCCGTTTTTTGTTTGACAGCACCACCTCTTGTCGCTTGCTTAACGTTAATGTTGATCATATCTCTGCAGACGGTCATCCCGCCACTGATGCGTTGTGTGTGATCTTAGCGACATGTATTCAATCTTTACTGCTATGCGTTTTAATAAGTAGGCTATCAGTCACGGTTACAGACGTAGTGTGCATATTGCATAAACTAGCCCAATATCAATGAGTGTAACTAAGATTATCACGTGGAATGTTAAGGGGCTTAACAATGTAATTAAAAGACGCAAGGTTCTCTCCTCGCTCAAAAAGGATGCAGCTCATATAGCATTTTTACAAGAGACTCACCTTTCTGATCTTGAACACTTAAAATTAAGAAGGGATTGGGTTGGCCAAGTTTTCTACTCCTCCTTTAACTCTAAGAGTCGTGGAGTAGCTATATTGCTCCATAAAAAGTTACCCTTTACTTTAGAGAAATGCACAAAAGATTCTGAGGGGAGATGTGTTTTGATTACAGGTTTTTTGTATGGGGAGCGTCTTACATTGGGGTGTGTATACTCTCCCAATACATTTGAAATGTCTTTCTACTCCAAATTGCTGGCGGATCTATCTTCTGATATCTCACATCTTACAATATTAGGGGGAGATTTAAATACCTGCTTAGACCCTGTGTTGGATCACAACCCCTCCAAGACCTCCCGCCTTTCAAAGATGGCAGAGGCTACTAAAGAGCTTTGTTGTGATCTGAATTTATTTGACACCTGGAGGACACTTAATCCTAAAGCTAGAGATTACACTTTTTTCTCCCGCCCACACGGCTCATTTTCCAGAATTGACTATTTTTTTACATCAAGGCAGGCTCTGGATAGGGTTAAACTATGCTCCATCAAGGCAACTGCTCTCTCAGATCACTCACCTGTTTATCTTGAATTTTCTCCTCCTTACTATGATCCAGCATCACGACACTGGCGCCTAAATCCAGCTCTGCTTAGTAATACCAGTTTTCTTAAATACTTAGAGGAGCAGTTAAAACTCTTTTTCTCCATCAACGAAACTCCTGACGTGTCAGCATCTACAGTATGGGAGACTGCTAAGGCATACTTGAGAGGTGCGATCATATCATATATGTCTGCTAAAAAGAAGGAATCACTCAAGCAACAAATAGAGCTAGAACAGCATATACAGTGGGGCAAAAAAGTATTTAGTCAGCCACCAATTGTGCAAGTTCTCCCATTTAAAAAGATGAGAGAGGCCTGTAATTTTTATCATAGGTATACCTCAACTATGAGAGACAGAATGAGAAAAAAAAATCCAGGAAATCACATTGTAGGATTTTTAAAGAATTAATTGGTAAATTCCTCGGTAAAATAAGTATTTGGTCACCTACAAACAAGCAAGATTTCTGGCTCTCACAGGCCTGTAACTTCTTCTTTAAGAGGCTCCTCTGTCCTCCACTCGTTACCTGTATTAATGGCACCTTTTTGAACTCGTTATCAGTATAAAAGACACCTGTCCACAACCTCAAACAGTCATACTCCAAACTCCACTATGGCCAAGACCAAAGAGCTGTCAAAGGAGACCAGAGACAAAATTGTAGACCTGCATCAGGCTGGGAAAACTGAATCTGCAATAGGTAAGCAGCTTGGTGTGAAGAAATCAACTGTGGGAGCAATTATTAGAAAATGGAAGACATACAAGACCACTGCTAATCTCCCTCGATCTGGGGCTCCACGCAAGATCTCACCCCGTGGGGTCAAAATGATCACAAGAACGGTGAGCAAAAATCCCAGAACCACACGGGGGGACCTAGTGAATGACCTGCAGAGAGCTGGGACCAAAGTAACAGAGGCTACCATCAGTAACACACTACGCCGCCAGGGACTTAAATCCTGCAGTTCCAGACGTGTCCCCCTGCTTAAGCCAGTACATGTCCAGGCCCGTCTGAAGTTTGCTAGAGGGCATTTGGATGATCCAGAAGAGGATTGGGAGAATGTCATATGGTCAGAAGAAACCAAAATAGAACTTTTTGGTAAAAACTCAACTCGTCGTGTTTGGAGGAGAAAGAATGCAGAGTTGCATCCAAAGAACACCATACCTACTGTGAAGCATGGGGGTGGAAACATCATGCTTTGGGGCTGTTTTTCTGCAAAGGGACCAGGACGACTGATCCGTGTAAAGGAAAGAATGAATGGGGCCATGTATCGTGAGATTTTGTGTGAAAACCTCCTTCCATCAGCAAGGGCACTGAAGATGAAGCGTGGCTGGGTCTTTCAGCATGACAATGATCCCAAACACACCGCCAGGGCAACGAAGGAGTGGCTTCGTAAGAAGCATTTCAAGGTCCTGGAGTGGCCTAGCCAGTCTCCAGATCTCAACCCCATAGAAAATCTTTGGAGGGAGTTGAAAGTCCGTGTTGCCCAGCGACAGCCCCAAAACATCACTGCTTTAGAGGAGATCTGCATGGAGGAATGGGCCAAAATACCAGCAACAGTGTGTGAAAACCTTGTGAAGACTTACAGAAAACGTTTGACCTCTGTCATTGCCAACAAAGGGTATAAAACAAAGTATTGAGATGAACTTTTGTTATTGACCAAATACTTATTTTCCACAATAATTTGAAATAAATTCTTTAAAAATCAGACAATGTGATTTTCTGGATTTTTTTTTCTCATTCTGTCTCTCATAGTTGAGGTATACCTATGATACAGGCCTCTCTCATCTTTTTAAATGGGAGAACTTGCACAATTGGTGGCTGACTAAATACTTTTTTGCCCCACTGTATCTGATCTGGAACGGGATTTTAAACTGTCCTCTTCTAATTCAGTGTTACTAAAGTTAGATGCAGCTCGCTCGGCCCTTGACCGTCACCTCACTCAGAAAGCGGGAGCGGCTATCTTCTATGCCAAGCATCGTCTGTTTGAGTCTGCCAACAAACCAGGCAGACTATTAGCTCGTCTAGCAAGGGGTAGGACTGACTCCAATTTAATTTCTTCATTAAAGGACAGTAGAGGAGTGCAACACTTTCAAACCAAGCAGATGACTGAAATTATGAAAGACTTCTATCAAAACTTATACTCTTCAGACCTCTCTGATAATACAGAGGATAGGAATAGGTTCCTCGAGCATATTAATTTGCCATCTCTCTCTGATGAGAGCAGGAACACTCTATGTCTTCCCATTACAGAAGAAGAAGTATCTGAGTCAATCATGTCATTGCAAGGGGGTAAGGCCGGTGGTCCTGACGGGTTCTGCCCTCTGTTCTTTAAAAAGATGGCTGCTTTAATTGTTGGTCCGCTTACCAGAATGTATGTGGATTCTTTTGATAAAGGTTCATTGCCACAGACGCTTAATTTGGCCAATATAGCACTCATCTTAAAGACAAATAAACCTGCGGATTGCTGCTCATCTTACAGACCAATAAGTCTGATTGGGGTTGATTGTAAGATACTGTCAAAGCTGCTAGCCAGGAGACTGGAGGCTTTGTTGCCCACATTAATCAACCCCGATCAGACAGGGTTTATCTTGGACAGGTCCTCTCAAACAAATGTTCGGCGCCTTCTTAATGTATTGCAGTATGCCCACTCAACGGGAGACAGAATGCTTTGCGTCTCTCTCGATGCGGCCAAAGCTTTTGATAGAGTTGAATTTGATTTTCTTTTCAATGTACTTGAGAAATTTGGGTTAGGGGTTACATTTATTAAGTGGGTGAAGGTGCTATATTGTTCCCCTATGGCTAGGGTATTAGTCAATGGCTGTGCATCGGAGGTTTTCCATCTGGGAAGGGGCACAAGACAAGGGTGCCCACTGTCCCCTCTGCTGTTCGCATTGGCCCTCGAACCCTTAGCTGAAGCCATACGTTGCCATAGTGGGATTTTTGGAGTCAATCTTGGAGGCGTTGTACATAAGCTGGCACTATATGCTGACGACATAATTCTTTTTCTAAAACAACCTGAGGTCTCTATTCCGGCTCTTATATCAACTATAGACACCTTCGGCAGCTTCTCGGGCTATAAAATCAACTATGATAAATCTGAGGCTTTACCGTTAGGTAACTTCGGGACCAGGAATGCGTTGGTAAACTTCCCCTTTAAATGGTCGGAATCTAGTTTCACCTATCTAGGCGTGAAGATTGCAGCTGATTTGAATAGCCTCTACAAGCTAAATTTTGCTTCAATTGTCACTACAATAAAGACAGACTTAAATAGATGGTTCGATCTCCCATTATCTTGGATGGGTAGAATAAACCTGATTAAAATGAATATCCTCCCAAGGTTGCTCTACCCTATGCGGATGCTCCCTCTAACGATAAGGAAATCTGTCTTTAACGACATTGAAAGATCTGTCTCCAAGTTTATATGGCACGGTAAGAGGCCACGCCTCAGAATGAAAACGTTACAGCTGCCCAAAGAAAGGGGGGGTCTCGCCCTCCCCAACTTCCAGTTCTACAATTGGGCCTGTCACGCACAAATTGTGTCAGGTTGGCTGAGACACTTCTTAGACCCTGGTGGAGAAACCCACATAGATGCTTGGCACTGTCCCTCTATATCTCTACTCAGCCTAGTCACATGTGATGCTTCCCGGCTTCCATCTGAGGTGAAAAATAGCCTAATGATGGTGAGTACAATTAGAACATGGAGAGACATTGTGAAAATGGTTGGTAGAAAGGGATACTCCACAATCTTGCACCCCATAACCCAAAACAGTGCCTTCCCTCCAGGGTTGGGCACGACCATTTTCCAGAGCTGGTATGATAAAGGGGTTAAAACTATTGGTGACCTGTTTGTGTCCAATACGTTGCTATCATTCGAACAACTTAGGGCAAAATTTGATATCCCATCCAATCAATTCTTTGGCTTCCTGCAGGTCAGGCATTTTATTAACAATCTGAGTTTCCCAATAGATAAACCAATAGCTACTCTTATAGAATCTTTTTTATTACATTACCAGGGCATTAAGAATTTCATTTCTCACTTTTATGGAAAGCTACAATCAGTCAACACAGTTAATATTGACAAGATCATAAATGTATGGGAGAGAGATCTGGGACTTGAGCTTGAGGAGGAGAAATGGTCTGATGCCTTGGAGTCAATAGGGAAAACTTTTCTTTGCAATAGACTCACTGAAAGTCAGTATAGAATCCTTCACAGGCTTCAGCGCACACCCCAGTTCCTCAATGTTATTGACCCAAAGATCTCTCCTCTATGTACCAAGTGTAAAACAGGCATAGGCTCATACTTTCACTGTGTCTGGGAGTGCCCCCTCATATCTAAATTCTGGGAAAGGGTAGCAAGGGAACTTGGCAAGATCTTTAACAAAGATGTAAATAAGGAGCCTGGTCTCTTTTTGTTGAATATTGTGAATGATGACTTGTCTATGCCATACATGCAGGAAAAACTTTTGTTCAAGCTTCTACTTTTGGCAAGGAGGTGTATTTTATTTCAGTGGATCAAGCCTAGGCCTCCTACTGTACACCAGTGGCGCGGGGAGATTTTCAAAGTCTTACCAATGGAGTGGCTGAGCGCAGTCTTGAAGGGTAATGAAAGTTCCTTTGATAGGCTGTGGCAACCCTTTTTTGACCATATTCCCCTCAGTGTCTCTGATATCTTAAAAAGGGGGCGCCACGACCTGGTCTGGAGTCCTCCTGGTGGCCCCTAGAGTGGGAGAGACTGCTAAAGGCTGTTTCCCTATGTTGTTACTTTGCTTTCATTCCCTCTTCGGTTTAACCCCTCATTCCAGAATATTTTATCTGTCTGTACTGACCCATATATGACATGTTGTTAGTGTGGTGCTGTCTGCTGTCTGCTGTCTTTTGCTTATCATTTTATTGTTTTGTTATACGTTGTCTGTTTGTATATTTGAAAATCTCAATAAAATATTTGAAAAAAAAAAAAAAAAAAAAAATCCACAAAAGGAAGGATATGATGGTCCCAAATTAAAAGCCAGAAGAAACATACTGATGTTATTAAAAGAAAAAAGCAAATGAGATAACAATTGATACCCTTAAATATAATAATGTAGGTTTATCTATGCATCAAACGATCTGAAACCTGACTAGACCACCACAAGAGTTTGCTCACCCTGAATTGTACTTTTCTGGAAGTTGCGAGGTAAAAACACTCCTCTGCTGTGCTCTCATTTGCTTTGACAAACCTCAGGGGACAGCTTCATAAAGATGTGTCATACTGTAAGATTTCAGTCTGTTTCATTAAGACTTGAAATGACTCATATTGCAGCTGTAATGTATCAGGATTGCAGAGGAGAAACACATAATTCAACTTTAAGAGGTAAAAACTTCTTTAAAAAGAAGACTCAAAATGAAAGGGATTGGATTTGTTTGATTTGAACTAATGTGTATTGGTTTGGTTTGGTTTAGTCAATACCTTAATTAAGTCTTAATAGGGACTTTATTTATTATCTTTTTTGATGAAAATGAAGTAAATGTTGGGACATGGGACATTTCAGTTTAGAGGCATAAGCTATTTTCATGATTTCTTAGGGCTTCGCCAAAAAGTTAAATTAATAAAAATATGAATATGCTACTTCAATCTTTGAATACGAATATTTTAAAGACGTAAAGAAAGCGCCTCATAAGAGCATGAGGTGGTTAATGTTGTGTAAATGTTGCCATCTGCTGGTGTTAGTGAATGCAGCCATATTTATTTTTGAACACAATGAATGCCCGCCAGCTATTCAAATGAAACTCTTTATTCAATACGTAGACACCAGAGGAATCCACCTTTACACTGCATTCACTTGAGCCTTTTCTTAACAAAATAAATCATATCAAGGACAGGTAATTGTTTTTACACACACACCTTCACATATTGTTTGACAGCAGAGGTTTTAAAATCTGAAAGTCACTACTCTGGAAATGCCATTCCTGTTTCAGTGACTTCATAATGAATATACCTGGAAACCTTCACAACAAAGAGCAGATTTGACCCCCCCTGCTGCGTAACATGTTGTAGTACATAAAGTCATCTCAACACTGGCATGCCCTTTCACAATGACATAGAAGTCATCTCAGTCTAATGAACACCTGTCAACAACGATCTGACGACACACAAGAATGATACATTCACCTTTGACCCGGGTTCACATGTCTGTTTCCCCCCCGCAGAGGAACAGTGAAGACACCAAGATGGAAAAAGCACACACAACAGAAGGACTTCAGTAACAAACATGCAGGATTTCTTTTTGCAAACAGTGATGTTTAGTGAGTTTTTTCTGCACAAGTGGAGGGGGATGTTGGATGGGGATAAAGCATCAAACATCAGGAAACCAGATCTCAAAACAACTGCATTTCAGTAAGAAAAAATGTAAACGAAATAGCTGCATGTACAGTAGGAGCTTATGTACCACACACATTTCCAGAGTAAGAAATAGGCTATAAGCAACATACCATTGACACTAAATATCACCTTTTTAAAGCTGATGAAACTGAATGAAACAGTATTTTAATTTTGTGTTGTTTGACATTTTGTATGATTCAGCAAACCAGAAGAGGACATTTTATATTTTACAAATTACCTTTTTCTTATTAACATTGTAGCAGCAAAAGTTCCATTCAATAGAGGTTTCAAATGGTCCATTCACCCAACTTACAAAAATACATGTATTTTTTTTTATTTAGCAGCGATTGAATCAAGGGTTGCAGGTGGCTGTAGTTGTATTTGCCCAGATTTGTGTCTGCCATCACTTCATTAAAATGGAGGTCAGTTGCATATTGTTTTTTGGAAAACTGTTCTGTTGGTTTTCTAGAGTAGGGACACTGTTTCTACAAAGGTACATCTAGTTGTTGTTCTAGGAAGGGAAATCTAGGTCAATATCTCAACAAATATGAAATGAATAACCATGAAATGTTGCAAAAACCTTCATGGTCTCCAGAGGGTGAATCCTACTGACATGGCTTATCCCGTGACTTTTATTCTAGCTCTATCATGAGGTTGACATTTCTGGTTCTGATTGAAATATCTCAACAAATATTGGATGAATTATTATTAAACTGTACAAATGCACATTGGCCCTAGAGGAAGAATCCAAATGACTTTCTCTTTCCTGATGAGATCCACATTTAATATTTGCATGGCATGTTTTTTTGGAACTTGGGTGAATTGATCATTTAAGCATGGCTTTTAATTTCACTTCATCATGTTGTTAAAATCCTCCAAAAAACACTCAGTTCCCTGGTATGGTAAACAAAAAAGGAGAAGCTCACTGATCTTATAAGGGTTTGTCTGGCACACACACTCATACAAACACTCATAAACACTGCAGTATCAAGAGATGAAAAGCCGATAAAAAGCAGGACAGAGCAGCAAAGCTTCCAGCAAAGGTTTGGAAGAAGAGACGGGCTCAATGGAGAAAGAGGCACGACATTTGATAAAGGCCTTTGAGTTTTAGGGGGGAGCAGCAGCAGGGCAGGAGGAGATAAACAGAGCAAGAGGACAAGACTGGGAGAGATACACCATGAGGAAAACCGAAACAGTGAGACAATAAAGAAAAACAGGGAGGAGAGCGGATTTTAACAGCGTATAAATTCATTTTTTTACAGATTGGATTGCAACGGAGAGCAAAGCCCTTCGTGGTGAGCTCGTTACCACGAGACGAAACACGACACAGACAAGAAAGAGGGAGAGAGGAAGCATTCGGAAAAAAGGTTTCCAATCCCAAAAGTCTCTTACTGTAAAAAGCAGAAAATGTAAACTTTTTTTCACTTTAGAAATGTAGCTGCTGAAGTTGCCGGTTTTGACTAAACTACTTTATTGATTTATTTATTTTTCTTATGGCCTTGTCATTCTTTAAAATTGCAGCAAAAGGCTTGAACGTCCCAAATCACAGGTGTAAGAACAGAGGGAAAAAGTACCTTCAATTTCTGGCCTTTAAACACAAAAAAGCACACTGTTGAAGCAATACAAATACTCATAAATCATTAAATATATATATACATATAAACAAGCCTGATCAAATAAATGTTTGTTAAAAATATTATTTTACTTAAAGGAATAGTTTGACATTTAGCTGAACTTTATACACACTTGCATTCTTGCTCAGAGTTGGATGCAAAGAGTGAAAGCACTCCTAATGTTTGTAATGTAACATGATGCTACCGCTAGCATCTAGATAGCTTAGCTTAATACAAACACTAGCATCTAGATAGCTTAGCTTAATACAAACACTTGAAACAGAGGAAAACAACTGGCCTTGCTCTAACAATATATACTTATCAGCACCTCGGAAGCTCACTAATAAAATGATGAATTGTTTGGGTTAATCCCTTGGGAAAAAAAGTGTGAAAAGCACTGCACATTTACTGAAAAAGAAGTAGGCCTACGGCACATAACCACATAAAGTAACCCCTTGCTTAACATGCTTTTTTTTTTGGTAAAGGATGAAATGAAAAAAAAGGTAAACAAGTAAGCTTAAGCGTGATTGGCAGATTGTGTACCATTGGACAGAGCCATGCTAGCCCGGTGTTTCCTGTCATTAAGTTAAGCTAAGCAGCTGCTAATGTGTTCTTTGAATAAGCATGGGTCCCAAAAGCTCAAACTATCCCTTTAATCTGAAGAAATTTAAGAGAGAAGGTTGTGGGAAGTCCAAGCCTTTTGCAGTTTTGAAACACATTTGTGTGCTGCATGTGTGAAAACAGCGAATGAGCTGCTGATATTCAGAGTTTCATCACCACTGAAAATTCTTACTTGTTTCTGAACAGTAGCATTTGAATTCCTGCATGAATGCCCAGGCCTTTGGCAACCAGCCACGTACACTTGGTACATTTCTAACCTTTGACTGTTTTCTCCAAACTCTTTATATCTACAGCTCATTGTTAGTCAAACTGCAACTCAACAATGATCTTTTATTGTTTGCCAGGTTTTTACTCAGAAATAACAGAATAACACCCACTTGTCCTGTTTGAGAATACAGTCAACATTGTTCAGCAAATAATAAATACAACAATGATGGCAGCTTCAAATAAAGCAGCCCATTAAAGAATAGTTATTCACTAAACGGAGTAAATACCTGGCAAACAACACTGTCCTGTGTCGAGGTTTACATGAGGACATTGGCACGTGTGTCTGGCAGTCGGAGCCCCACCAACCCGCCGGCAACCAGCACAGACGAGGCCAGTAGGATGGGGATCGCTTTGGTGATGCCAACCAGAGAGCCAAAGATCAGGTTGCCCATCACCGCAGCCAGCTTACACATAGCATTACAGAAGCCGAAGCCTGTACCCCTGAGAACAAGGCGACACAAAGAAGAGAGTCCGAATTTAAAATAGGCTGCAGTATTTTGTCTTTTTGGAAATCTAAGGTAAAATGTTCATGAAAGAATGTATACTCTATTCTAATTGTCTCTCTGCTGTATTAAAAAAAGTGTGTGTAGGAATGAGGAATTCAATGGCAAATTCAATTGAAATGTCATAATCTCTCTTTATAGCTAAAACATTTTTTGGAAAGCCTTGTCATGTTCAACAATCAAACTTTATCAGTATTTGGATAAATCTGAGTTGACAAAAAAAGGACCATAACAAACAAACAATTGGAATAAAGTTCAAATTGTTTAAGAAAAATATTTATAATATATCACCATGACCAAAAATTGTGCTTAAACTCATTCGAGCTATTAAAGTGTTAAGCACAATACATTAATGTAATTATACATTCATTAAATTGCCACATGCACATTTTGAGAGCTTAGGGAGTATCTTAGCTGAGATACTTTTGTTACTATAAAGGAGATTACATATATGAAGGCAAAAAGGGATGCATGAGAGTTTTACAGGAATATATTCCATTATTAGAAATTAGATTATTAAACACATACTGCTTACATTTTGTGTTTTCAATTTAATAAATAAAGATATTTCCACCATTAAAAATCACTAGACTGCAAGAAATATAACTGCCACTGTTGGCGTTCAAAATAACCTGGGGCAAGACCTCAATGAGCGCCACACACCCATAATGTTGAAATAACAGCTACAAATTCACATTTATAAATATGTATTTCGGATTGTGCATCCTACCTCCTGTCTGTTGGGTACAGCTCAGCGGTGACGACATCCAATGAGTTCCAGGCGGAGATGCTGAGGCCGTTGTAGAGACAGAGCATGAAGATCATCATGGACTCGCTGGTGCCAAACCACAGGAAGAAGCAGCTGATGCCTGACAGCACCATGGAGCCTCCTGCAGGACACAACACAACACAAAATAACTCATACACTTCACCAGATATCACCACAAACACAGGTCAACATCAGAAGAAATGCATATGAAAAGGCTGCTTGAGTTTCATTGTACCTAACATGCTGAGACGTCCTATTTTGTCCATGAGCAAGGCAGAGACGATGTTCCCTGGCAACACAGCCAGCGTTCCCAGGAAGTTGACAAAGTAGACCCAGTAGGCGCTGTAGTCGTCGTCAAATGTCATCTGACAGCCCGTCTTGTTGTGATGGAAGGAGCTGTTGATCACTCTTGAATTTGTAAGTTTTGCATCATCAACATCTGTGGGACACAAGCATTTTTGAGTTTAGGTAAGACATTAGGATTAGTTTTGATCCACCTGCCACCTTCTACATCTCGATTAAAAAATGTATAATCTGCTCTATCTGTCCGAGTTTAAAACCTTAATGCACAAACCAAATGCTCTGTTTTCTGCTGCTGATAGAGCTTACTTCTTGCATATCATTGGTTGATTTTCCTGGTTTTGTAGTAGTTAGTTTAATTTGATCAATTTGTATTGATTCAGGAAATGTCAAATGGTTTTGGTATTTCATTTAAGGCAGCTCCTGCAGTGGCCATACTGGCTTTCAGGCAGGGCTCTGTCTCTATTATTTATCTTGTGTTTTGCTCACATGTTGCATGAAAAGTTGTTTTTTATCAAATAACTATAAACTATTTGACACTATCCTATTAAACTTTCTGTAAAACACAACAGACTTCTTTTCTTCAAAGTATTTCTTTATTCACAACTCGTCGGATTGTTAAATAAGAGGTCAAATAAAACCTTGCATGTGTGAATTTGCATTTTTTTAAATTGACTCATAAACACTTGACAGTATTAAGTATTCTGCATAGTTGACATGTCTGTGTGCTCTCTCCTTAAATAGCAAAGTGTATTAATAAACGTCAGCAGCTGCAGCACAGAGAAAACATTTCCCTCGCTTTCCCTCTCATGACGCACTCCTCCCTCCCTCCCTCCCCTCCTCATTCCGTCTCTCCTCGTTTCTCTTTCTCCTGCGCTCTCGAGAGACACATTGCTGGGGGCAAAGAGACTGCATTTCCCATGGGGCATTACCAGCAACCTGATGTGCCCTAACTCTTTCCATGTTCAGCGCTTTTTCCTGATTGCTAGAGGGAACTTTTTTCCCTCCCAGCGCTCCCATAAGATCTGATTCAGCCTCAGTTCCTCTGAACATTTCAAATGTCTGCACTGCTTTTCCCTTTGTTCCTGTCTGGGTTTTTGCCTGCCTCAAAAATGATTAAATTGCACTTTTATAATAGAGTCTGGATTCATAAAAAGGTGCAATGTATGCATTAAGATCTTTCTGCAGAAGGCTGGGTCTGATGCATCAAAACAAAGCATCATATTATGTTGATATGAAGTGAATAGGAAAATCTCAAATTTGGAAGTTAAAATCAGTTGCTCAGAGAATCATGTGTATGTATTTCAATGCTTAAGTTGGTTTTCAAAGCATCTAAAACATCAGTAACAATAAAAAGCATCAGTCCAGGAGTGTTTGTGTGGTTAGAAAGACTGAGTGAGACTTATGTGAGCCACCGAGGGTATTATAGGATTTTCTGGGGTGGAAGTGTGTGCTTGAGAGAAGTGCTCTGAATGTGAGTGTGTAGACTCGCCTGTGTTATAAAAGAAGGAGTCGACAAATGTGCAGTTATTGAAGATCGACCCTACGGAGGTGACGTCTTCAAAATAGCAGTTGAGGAAGGACGAGTCGATGAATGTGACTGACCTGATCTTCATACCGATGAACCTGGGAGGAGACATAGAGCGAACATAGAATATTTCATATTTTTAAAGTATAAAGACTCAGCTATTCAATCAGGAGTAACAGGGATAGGAAATTGACACTAAATTATTTCTTATTATTAATGGGGCTCTATTATGCTCCTTGGGGTGTTCCCTTTCCTGTAGTGTGTTATAGGTTTTTAGGAGGCTAAAGGCTAAAATCCCTGTGTTCCTTCCAGAGGGAGTTTCTCTCCCACACACTCCTTCCTGCCTGAAACGCCTCCCCTTGTTTCCGTAACACAGTGAAATCACTATGGTACATTTGTACTTCTACTGGCTAGCGCTCAAATACGTTATACCTGATAGGCTTAGGTGTGGGACATCTCTAAGCGGGACAACAGAGCCGACCAGCTCACCAATCAGAGCAGACTGGGCTCTGATTTCAGACAGAGGGTGTAAAGAAGTGCTGCAGCACAGGCAGTATGAGAAAAATAAAGACCTTGGAAAAAAATGTCACAGTAGAGGATATCTTTTATCCTTTAGCATGACTAAAGGATGTAGCATGTTTAGCAGTGTGTTACATATCTATGATCTGTTGCATACTGCTACAATGGTATTGGTCTGGATTTAATCTCTTAATAAACAGTCCCCATTGAGGATTGAAAACAACAAATACAACTTTTATACTTTTTCTCTCAAGGCTCTATGTAACCAGGAGGTGTGTGTGTGTGTGTGTGTGTGTGTGTGTGTGTGTGTGTGTGTGTGTGTGTGTGTGTGTGTGTGTGTGTGTATGAGAGAGAGAGAGAGAGAGAGAGAGAGAGAGAGAGAGAGAGAGAGAGAGAGAGGAGAGAGAAAGAGATAAGGCTTTTAATTTCCTGCTGTTGTGTGAGATAAAGGATGCAGGATTAATATAACCGGCAGTGGTGTGTTGTTGTTTGTGGGAATGACAAATAGTACTGCTATCCCACAACGGGACGAGACACTTTAAACCACAACACTGTGCTGAGGGAGGCTCACAGGCTCCATTCACAACTTGTAAGCAGCTTTTTATAATTTATTTATTAATAATCCCTTTGTCTGAGAGAGCAATGTTAAAATCCAATCAGAACATTTTACCTGTCATTTAGAAACATGCCGTTCCTGTGGATCTGGTTCTCCAGGGTGAAGTTGAAGGTGAAGTCTTCAATGCGCTCGTTGTTGTGGATCTTCACCCTGGAGGCGTAATCGTCGGCCTGAAGGTGCTTAATGACGTCCGGGAACCAGACGGAGAGCCCGTAGTACCTGGACACAGTAACAGAGTCTGTAGTGAAGTCTGGTCACTGCCACTCAGGGCTGTGCTCACTTATTATTCAGAATTGTTGTTTGAGTTAGATTTGTTATTGCTATTTAATAAATTAGTGATGAATTCTCTCAATCGAAAACTAAACAATTATAAAATGTGCATATTTGTTTCATAATGCATCAATTTGACCCGACCACGGGTATTTCAAAGACTTTCTGCTACACCCACACACATGAAACAAGTGACACCTTCTTAATGAAGGTATGATTTCAGGTCAGTACAACAAACAGTTTATGGTGGGAAACGAAATATCTGCAGAAGCCCGTAAGTCTGTGGTCTTTGCTTTGCTGTTTTACCCATCTCTATGCACAGGTTGGAGTTTCTAACATACCAAAGGTGGTTTCAGGCAAACATATTTATAGAATAACACTTTTTGGCCAAGGTTTGATTTGTCTGTCAATGCTAGAACATGTGTGTAAATATGTCGACATAAATAAACATCGTTTTATTTATTGAGTGTTATTAGCTGTGTTATATTTTCTCTACAGGAGTACAGGGAAATATAGTTTGCACATAGTTTGTTAGTATTTCTAGGCTGAGAGGTAAAACTTAAGAAGAAAGAAAATAATCTCTTTCTCCAGGTGGAATTAGCGTGCACTCAACTAGTATTCCTTAACATGTTGTAGTAAAGTTCACATTAATCTTGTGATGATATTCAAGATAAGATCACCTTCTGTTCAAGGTAATACTTTCCCTCAAATAGCCTCTCTCTATCCAATCTGATCTGGTAACATTCATCAAGAGAGTGTAAGTAAGATACTATCTGCGTCAGTGATAAGTACTTCACTAAACTCACTGCTCTTTAGATGGAAAGTAGTGGTGACTCAGCTAAGTATCAATGAGGGCAATTTATAGCATCATTTAGCATGACAGAAGAACAAAGACGATATAGAAATACAAAGTGTGAGAAGATCTCTTACCCAAAAGACAGAGTAAACCAAACTACAGCCAGCTTTATTGTGTTGTCTTTCACTGGGTAGTTGAAGCATTTCATAAAAGTCAACCAGATCTGTAATAAAAGACAAAGCCATTCACTCAATGAGAATCTAAACAACCATAAATATTCAGTTTAAAAGCAAGAATATAACGTACTCCTCTGAGCTCAGCCTTGATCTTCAAGAGGACTTTGAGCACGGGGTTGGCTGACTCGTTCTGCATCTCCACCAGCTCGTCCAGCTGTTTGGGGACTTTTATCCTGTTGACCTGCAGGGGGAGACACTGATCTGTCACCGGCTGGCGGCACTGCAGCAGCAGGAGTGATGAAAGTGTGCAGGCCGGTGTGTACTCACTGTGAAGACTCTCTCAGGCTCTCCACGGGCGCGCATGTTGGTGTCATGGATGTGTTTGAGCACCATCCAGGCCTCGTCATGTTTACCATTCTACGAGACAGATACACGTGATGAATATGCATCAGGATCTCCCATTCATCTTCAATAAGCTGAATCCAGTCAACCATACTGGCTTCTATCAGTCTCTCATATTATGTCTCAGGTTGGCTTTTAAATTTGGAAATTTTTCCAATACATTTTTTGTCCAAGTCATATCTTCTAATGAGCTGTAGATGACACAGATGCAATGATTTTCAAAGTCTGACAATAGAGCCCACATCGGACAAAAAATGATAATTATATCATTAAACCCTATTATTTCTGCTTGTTTTTTTGCCTATTGGGGCATTTGAAATGAAGCCAAATGAGCTATTAGATGTCTACGTTGTAATGTACCCATGGATGCATACACACATATTATCGGGTTTCTTTAATATGAAGGAAACTTGATGGTTTTCAGGCAAGTTTCTAGACCGATATATTGACTAAAGATATCAGAGATAAGGATATACTAGGGAAGTGTAAGTTGCACAGAAATCTAAAATGATGTCATGTCAGTGTATTCATTCCTGACCAAGGTATTGCCTCTATGAGTTGTGTGTGTCGCAGCATCTGATGTACCATGTTTGTGAGTTCAATCAGCAGCCACACTTCAATGACTTGTTTTTAAAAATGTCTGCATGGGTTAGACACACTGTCCTTTTCACCTCAAAGACTATTTCTGTCTCATGTCTCCGTCGGGAGGTGAGCATCACAATTTTAAAAACTCTGCAATAGTGCCAAGATGGATGTGACAACTGATATTCTTTGCTTTGTCGTTAAGGTAATAATGGTGCTGTATACTGCGTCTGTTTCTCTTACCTCCAGCAAGAAGCGGGGGCTCTCAGGCATAAAAGTGAGAGCGACCACTGCAGAGACACACGGCAGCGCACACACCACCACAAACACTCTCCAGCTGTGGAACTGATAGGCTGAACCCATGCTGAAACTCCAGCCTGCACAAAGAAGCAGAAACACACACATATGGTTCAATTGGAATACCATAAAAAGACACATTAACAAAATCAACTCATTTAATGCTTTTTTTCTTCAAGCTTACACGGTGTTCAGTCATGGATCAACATACTGTTTCTCTGCCACAAGCTATAAATGAATTAACCTGCAGGTCAACTAGCTGCGTCCCAAGTGTTACGTCTGTAGAAACAAAGTCTTTAGTCTCCCTCTCCTGCTGTCCTTTTATTAATTGCATTATAGGTAGCGAAAGTAGACAGGTTAAATAAAGTATATTTAGTAAGTGAAAGTAAAGCTTTTGCAGGTTGTTGTTTTATTGTGTCCTTTGTGTTCAGATAGATGTCCTAGGTATGAGTTTGGATGTTTCACCACCGTAAAGAGAGAAGCAATATGTTGGTTATGACCTTTTCAGCAGCATGGCAAGAGACACACAGAGGCAGGGAGCTAAATTCAGGGTTTAGATGTTCAAAGGCCTGCTTTAAAATCAAGGTACAGTCTCTAATGTAACTTTTAAAAAGATGTGTCCAGCAAAGGACTTCAGTTATTTTAGCGAGTATAGAAGTTAACAGGTCCATTTCACTGCTGATGTTTTGACAGGTTGTAAAAATTGTAGGGGTTACTAGTGAAATGTTCTTTTGCTCTGTGGGTTTTATCAGCAACAACACCGCTTAATCTTGAATTTTCTATTGAGTCCTATTACACATTTTAAACATCACACTATTATTGTTATTTCTGTAGTTAATCTGTTTTGCAACATATATATTAGATATAAAATATATAAAATCTTATCCATCTAAACAACTAAGCCCTTCTAACGGTGGAAAGAACTTTGCATACTTCTGCGAATATCATTATTTTATGCATAGATATTTATAATGGATATGATTGCTAGCAAAGAGTCACGAGTATGTGGTGGAGCATTTTGTGTTTGGGGGCTACCCAGTCTTAAAAGCTGTATCAGTGTGTGTGTGTGTGTGTGTGTGTGGGGGGGGGGGGGGGCTATGGTGCTGCTCCAGCCTGTACCAATACAAACCTCATTAGAGGGGATTATAGTTTTAATGGACTGGAGGGGATGGCTGACTGATTCAGATACTCAGCAAGATTTATGTTCCTATTCTACAGAAAGTGAGCATACACACACACACACACACACACACACACACACACACACACACACACACACACACACACACACACACACACACTGTCCTTGGCCATTGTTCAAGTCTGTGAGACACATTTTAAAGCAAAGGTTTGTCAATGAACACACACAGAGGCTAACAGAGCAGTCTGCGTTACATCTCACACTGCAACACACACTCACACGCATGCAAATAAAGCTCCAGTTGCAGGTTTTTCAACCAGTCTTTTCTATTTTATCACACACATTCCTAAAACCTTCAAAAAAGACACACAAATCACATAGACACACACACACACAGACACACAGTTTCTGGCCTTTGTCCACCAATCAATGCAGGGAGCACTGCGGCGGAACCTATTACACACACACCGCTGCATCTTGGAGGAAAAGTGTGTTAAAAA
Organism: Eleginops maclovinus; assembly: GCF_036324505.1. Lineage (NCBI taxonomy): Eukaryota > Metazoa > Chordata > Actinopteri > Perciformes > Eleginopidae > Eleginops > Eleginops maclovinus. The sequence goes on along the minus strand of NC_086356.1, from coordinate 15,990,749 downwards.
ATTGGCCTCGATTATGAGCCTGAGCTGGTGCTCACACACTCACATAAATAAAGTTTGTGATAAGTCAAAGAGATCCTTTACATGGAAACATTGAATTTCAAGGTATTCATAGCCACAAATGAGACACTAGTACTTATCTCAAGCATGTTATTGTAAGTCTGTGCTGATTAAAAACAGCATACAGCGCAGAAATGAAATATTTAACTCAAACTCTTTGGTGTCACACTTAATGTAGAGGGTAGGGAGAGTTCTCACTGGAATTATGTAAAGAGAATTTCAGATATGGATTTATCAAAATGAATGACTTATATGCTACTGTGTACAATGACGTTGATATTTTAGTTTTTATATTTTAATTAATATAAGATGGGACAATGTATTTTAATCAACACGAGCACTTGAGTTCATTGTGTAAGTGTGCCAGATTTAACGATAAAGGCTCATTTTCACCTGCAGTCCCTGGCAGTTTGATGGCCTTTGAGAGGCAACGCAGCATAGCACAGGCACAGACCTATGAGTACAGTTACAACACATAAGCACAGTTGCAGCACATTTAAAGCACATATGCCTAATGAAAATCCCCTTTATACAAACGCAACAGACACAAAAGCACATACAAAAGCAAAGATAGAACCAAATAGGCACAGATAATATGAAAAATAATGAGAAAACCCCTGCTCCAGTTCATGACAGCATGTTTGATTGTCCACTAAGCACTGTTTTACAGATTCTCTTTTGGGGTATTTGGGACTTGCTTTACCAAACTCAAATACTGTGCACTAGTTTTCTATACTTGTGGTAGCTAATTTTATATGGGTTGCATCACTTTATGGTAACACTTGTTTGAGGTAACCGTTTTTATTTTAGAGTCACACTCAGAGAAGTGTTTCTGGCAGAGACAGGGTCCTGATTGCCAGGGTCCAAAAGCAAACTCATCTCTTTCCTTTCACCCTTTATCACTCTTTACCTTTCTCTTTGTTTTCTCTCACCAGCTCCCTTAAGCCCTCTGTCGTATCCCCTCACATTTTGATTATGCCTGACACAAGCTACATAAATCAAGCGCACCCTCCACCTCTCCCTCCATCCAGTTTGTCCTCCTAATCTCTTTATCTGCTCCACTTTTCTTTGTCCATGCCGCACCACATCCGATTGATTTCATTTAGCTCCTTTTGTTCTCATCCTGTCACACACACCCCATTCCCTTTCTGTTGTCGCCCAGCTCTCAATTTTGGGTTTTTTTTGTGTTATCAATCACTGAAATTTTACTTATATAGCCCAATTAAAAAAATTATAAATTTGTCTAATGGTGCTTTACTGTGCACACAGCATTTAAAATCCTCTGTCCTTTGTCCCTCGCAGCAGACAAGGAACAACTCCCAAAGAAAACCCCACAACGGGAGAGCAACAGAGGATGGGTCACTTTCCCAGGATGGACAGATGTTTTATAGATGGCATATGTACAGTTAAATAGCATCAAATGAACACCAATTCTACATTGGGGACCTTAATAATGTAAAGATCACAGTATGGTCCTGTTTTGATTAAAACAACTAAATTGCTATACTGACATACCATAGTTCTCAATATTTTGCAGTTAGAAAAGCCTTTATGTGCATATCCAATGTGTAGGCAGACATATGCTTCATGCTTTTTCCTCTGCTGCAATTTTCAGAGCTCCACCTACACTGCCACCTGCTTTGTGTCTGTGTGCACCCTGGAGGCCATTTCTAAATACAGCCCTGTGATTCTGCAAGTCTTTCAACCTGCATGTTATGTATCGTGTGGCGGTGTATATGCACCACAACAGCAGGGAGCATCATGAACAGAAGACACGTACTGCAGAGTCAAACTTTATTGCCCTCTCTGTTTGCAGTAATGTTTAAACCGGTGATGCGAGTGATTCCTGACAGTGGGAAATCTCTGCAGTATGTAACCTCAGTCACTGCAGCTGAAAGGAAATGTACATTGAATAATTGTTCCCTGTTTCTAAGGCTCCGACCGAAAACAGTCCCAAACTTTCTGCTGCGTCATCCAGCAAGATGCTTCATTGGCCAATCAAAAACATGCAAACACACATTCCTGGAAAATTGCCTTGCAACCTGAACGCTGTATTTTGTCTATTTTATGAGTATGACCCATCGTTACATAGTGTTTTGGCATTTGAATGTTTTTAAAAGGCGTTTAAGGGCACATATTATGTTCATTTTCAGGTTCATATTTGTATTTTATGCCTCTCCTGTACATATTTCCCTGCTGTTATGTTTATAATAGTCCTTATTTTTCTCATACTGCCTGTGCTGCAGAACCTCTATTCAGCCTATGTCTGAAACCAGTGCCCAGTCTACTCTGATTCGTTAGCTCCGACCAGGTCAACCGATTAGATATGTCCCACTGCTTAGCCTATCATATACCATGTGTTGGAGCTCTAGCTGATAGAAACGCGAGTGTGACATTGTGATGTCACTATGTTCCGAAAGTAAACAAAGGAGTCCAATGGAGGCGTTTCAGGCAGGGGGGAGTGTGGGGGAGAGGAACTCCCTCTGGAGGGAACTTCTTGATTTTAGCCTTTGCAGACCATTTACATGCACAAAAACCATAAAACAATACACTACTGGAAATGAAAACCCAAAAACCATAAAAGGGCCTCTTTAACTCAAAGTTTTTTACAACATTATGCGATCCCTGTCCAAACAGAAGCATTTGATGGAATGATACTTCACTTTGCTGTAATAATAATAAGGAAAAAAGTCACTCATGACTCCCGGTGCTGTTTAACACTCTCGTCAGTCTGGCATTTTTATGACTGGTGCATTAGGTCAGCGCCGTCACTCACCGTAGTGTGGGATAATGGCCCAGGCCATGGCTGAGGCATAAATCCCTCCGATCATCCAGAACATGCACAGCCAGCTCAGATGCTCTCCTCTCTTCTCCCGAGCCAACACCTCCGCAAAGTACGAGAACACGATGGGTACCGCACCACCAATCCTGCAAACAGGGTTTGATGTAATTAACCATGATGGCTGCACGTGCCAACTCTCATTGAGATAATATGAATGCGTGTGATGACAAACATTTATAACTGATTCATTGTTACGGTGAATAATTTGAGTTTGCAGCTGCATTTCTCCGTTTCTCCATCTGTGAATGTGGAACAAATCTAGACAACTCATTATCTCAAGTGATGAACAACAGTACATCATATCTTGTGACTATGCAATTAGAATTTCAAGAATATCGATTTTTAACAGTTTTTAATCATCAAGGAGAAGAGTGATTTTGCCAGCCTGTGTTATCAGTTTAAACTTGAATTTTTCATAACTTAAAAATTAAGCTAGGCTCGAGCTGCAGGCAATCATGTGTAAACTATTAAACAAGACAAATTACATCATGTCACCAGAAAGCTCCTAAATGAAACTCATTGTTTTTGTTCATTCTAAAACTTATATGATTATCTAGTAGCAACTCTTTAGCTTAAAGGCACAATGAGTAGGACTTTAAATGTCACCTATTGTGCAGAATCCACTTTCTCATGTCTTTTATACATAAATATGTATCCACTCTGTGCTAAGCGATTTGGAAAGTTTCAGGAAAAGATATATTCTCTTTCTTTTTGTCCTGATCCATCTTTATAAAACCACTTTTTTGATGTTGCAATGTTTTAGGGGTTGAGCAACCATTAGTCAATAACCAACCAAGGTAACACAAGCCCACCTCATTACCTGAATCTCCTCCTAGAGCACCATTGCGTTTTTTTAAAAACCAATCATCTCACAGAGGGGCGTGGCCAACAGCAGCTCATTAGCATTTAAAGCTACAGACACAGAATCAGCAGTTTTGGAACAGGGCTGAACCAGAGGGGTTTATGGCATGCTATAATTCATGATCCGTTTGGTATTTCGAGCCAAAGACTTTAGAGACATGTTCTTTATATATCTGAGACCTATAATATATTGTTGAATAAGAGTATACTGTAACAGGGGGCCTTTAACAAACTGTTGAGTTCAAACTACGGTCAACCACTGTTTAAGTTGTAACAAAGGAATCCTACTCGTTCCTTCAAAAATGTGTGTGTACGAAATTATTTTGGCTGAAGAAAATGAGAGAGCCCCATATTAGCCCACAGGATATTACAAGTGTGTAATTTAATCTCTCATGCATCATCACATTTACTTTTCCTCAAAATTCCTATTTTCCTTATTGCACAGGATGTTGGATAAATGTTGTTATTTAGTCAATCAGCCCGTATTATTACAATTAGATAGTGTCAAGTGATTCATGTGTTAATGTGACTGAACTGCCGAGCAGCGTCAGCAGGAGCCCATCTGTGTCTGCAGTTTGAGTCACAGCTTCAGAGTTTTAAGAATAAATTAGAAGAGAAGAAACTGATGCAAAGACTTTGAGTGAATACAAGAACAAGTCTTAAGTGTGCTATGTTTGGCCAATTCACAAAGTCTGAATGAACTTTTCCTCCTTATCAAATAAGCTTATGTTATTGAGGTAAGGAAAGTCTTAATAAAACAAGCATAATAAAATGCAACAACAATCAATACTGGATTGTGTTTGTCCCAATTGAAGTTGTAAATAAAATAAGAAGAACAAATATTGTTCACCTATAAAACTATTCAGGCAGATAAACCAGGAACAAATGTAACATATTACCCAAATTAAATATATAAATCTCTTTTACCTGCAAACACAGGAGAATTAAGTGATGAAATAAAAGCTACAGATCAGGTACCACTGCCAGAGCAGGGGGAATAAACGTGTGTGCTGGAAACAAGCTGGACTTATCGGTTGTTATGAATGAAATGGAGAAATGTCAACACATCATTTTCCTGTACTGTGCTTTTGCACCGTTAGAACACAGAGCCAATTTCCTGTTTGAGAAAATGTACTTGGAAATAAACTAAATAAAATAATAGTCTGATTCTGATAAATAAAAAGGACTCTAGAGCAGTCTGAAATTCATCTTTTTTTATTATTATATTTTGTTATATTATAGTTGACCCCATTCCCAGTCCAAGCCCCTACTGACTGAGCCACCGTATAATATTCTTTTATCTAATCTTTTACTTACATTTCTTATGTTTATGTATCTTATTTTATCTTTCTTTCTTAATTTTTATGTTTATATATTTGTTTATTTGATCTTTTAGTTTATTCATTTTAAAATGGAACAACTCTCGAAAACCAATTTCCCCCCTGGGATAATTGATACATCAGTCATAACAATTGATCAGAATTTTAAATGTAATGGTACAAATATTCCTATAATCATAATTGTTTCATATAATTTACTGTTTATTGGTTTGCCCAGTAGCTTGATGTGTGATATGGACCTTTAAGAGTTACATATGACCAGTGATGTCAGATCAGTGAGATGGGAGGGTTTGTCATTTATAAATTTACTGTGAGCAGTCAAGCAGACCACACCAATGCTTCAGATGTTAATTTACAGTGCTGGGCTCTTTTTGCTAACGTTTTGGTTTTGGTTCGTTCTGTCACCCCCCTTTCCTCTCAGGGGATAAAGGCCAATAAAAGGAAGTTTGAAATATCCTCTTGTGATGTGCTTTGACTTTAAAGGAGAGAAGACAGCAGTGGAAGTGACGTAAAAGCCCTCAGAGGAGCTTTAGTCATAGAGGAGTACAGGGTGTAAATTAGGAAAATATTATAGTACTTACCCGAAGCCAGACACCATGCGACAGACGAGGAACATGCTGTATCCTTGGACGAAAGAAGAGAGGAAGGCGAAGAAGCCGTTGACGGACATGGAGATCAGCAGGCACTGTTTACGGCCCAACTTGTCTGACAGGCCGCCCCAAAAGAAAGCTCCAAACATCATCCCCAGATACACAACGCTACCTGGAGACACGGAGAACGAGACGCAGAGAAAGATGCTAATTATCACACCCAGCTGGAGTCAAATGTTTGTTAGTGAAACAGCAGAGTGAAAAACACACTACACTTTAGAAAAGGAGAGACTGTTTGCATTGAAACTAATACCTAACTAGCCAATCTGCTATTTGATTCTAAGGAGCATGCACAGTTTTCGTGTACAGTTTCTCTGCGGTGAAAAAAAAAACTGCCTGTCTGAACACAAAGTTCAACAGAGAAAATTAAAACAGAACTTAAAAGCAAAAAACAAAGATTTGAAGGACACTAAACTGGCACAAAGACGAGCGGAAATCAACAGGTTCCCATGACAATAAAGCAGATTTAGCAGCTAGATGGCCCTTTTGTTGAGTGTGTTATTTTGTTTTAGTTTTGGTGTTGACGATCAGTTTCAAAGCGTCAGTTTCTCCGCAAAATCTATATTCCTACAAAAAAATATAGTGAAGCATAGCTGCAGCACATACAGTATGCTCTGAGCCAGTTGCAAAAGTACCTGTCCATATAAATAGTTTTCTATTTCCTAACTCTTGTATTTTTTTTATTTTTTTTTAACAGATTTTTATTGGTTTTCAACAGAAACACAAAATATACATTTAGCCATCATATCAGTAACAGAGATAAATAAAATAAAATAAAATGTTGACATCCATCTATCCTTAGCAGGCAAATCTTCCAGTTAACTGCCCCCCATCTGCCCCCGCAGTGCAAGCAGGCACCCTCCTCATATTGCTCTATATACACACACATCTCCCATTAATGTAGTCCCAGTCACATCAGCATCCCACAATAAACAGTGATACATCAAGCAGTAAGTGCCACACTGTAAGAAAAGACCCTTACGGATTTATATCAGGTGGGCGTGGCCATTGTAAGGAAGACTGGCCCCTCATCACTAGATGAGTCAATTCGTCAGGTAGATAGTTGAGCAGAGGAGCCCACACTTCACCAAAGGACCCCTCATTACCCTTCACAACTGCACTAAGTCGTTCATGGGGGAGGACCCGGAATATTTCCCTATACCATAAGGTGACAGTAGGTGGTTTATCAATGATCCAGTTAATTAAAATACATTTTCTGGCCAATAGTAGTAATTTGTTGCATAGTTTGAACTTCAAACGGGTTAGAGTCACCTCCTTTGAGGGAGGCCGAGAATGAAAAGGCCAGGGTCCCTCTTCACCTTTGCTTGAAAGATGCCACTCAGTTCCTGTGAGATCGTTCCCCAAAATCTTTTTATCAATTTGCATTGCCAGAAGTAATGGTAATATGTTCCTACCCCTCTATGACACTTGTTACACAGAGGTGAAACCTGACGGTCCATCTTATTTAGTATGTAAGGGGTCAGGTGTAGACGGTGTAATATTTCATACTGTGTCTCTCTCAATCTATTACATCTAAAGGTGGATTTAAATACTACAATGGCCTCCTGCCAGTCATCCTCAATATACTCTGTGTCAAGATCTTTCTCCCATTTCTGTGCAATGCTTGTGATATCACCTGGACTAAGAGAGTATAGCAGTGCATAGAAGGAAGAGATAAAACGGGTGAGACCTTTACGGGAAATAAGGAACCTCTCAACATCACTGTACATGACTGGGTCAAGAGAGAGTAAGGTCCTGGATCCAACAAAGTGCCTGACCTGGAGAAAGCCAAAATGAGGTTTTGTGGGAATACTGAATTTGGACTGCAGTTGTTGGAAAGTCATTAACATCCTATTGTCGTATAGGTCTCCAATCACACGCGCCCCATTGCCATGCCACATGTCAAAAATATTGGGAAGGAGACCTGGGGGGAAATCCTGGTTCCTCGTAAGAGGGGTCAGGAATGAGGTATGACCTCCTCTGCCTATACATTTACAGATTTCCTGCCACACTCTAATTGTGTTGTATATAATTGGGTTATTCTTGACATCCCTATGTAGCTTTTTCTTATCACCCATGACCAAGCTCCAAAGTGAGGACGGCAAAGCGGACCACAAATCTAGACAGGGCTTGGATTCGAGATGAGCATGTAACCATTCCCATAGGAAGCGAGCGTGACATGCCCAGTTATAGAGCGTTATGTTCGGCAGGCCCAGGCCTCCCCTGTCTGAGGGTAGCTGTAATGTTTTCATTTTCTGTCTGGGCCTCTTGCCATGCCATATGAACCTAGAGAATGCCCTCTCTATATCAAGAGCAACCTTCTTGGAGATCCACAGGGGTAGCATTTGTAGGGGATATAATAACCTGGGGAATACATTCATTTTGATTAGGCTAATGCGCCCCATAAGGGATAAGGGTAGATCGTGCCATCTATCTAGGTCCTTCTTTATTTTACTTGCTATGGATTTTATCCCAAGGTAGGTGAAGCCTGTGGGAGACAATTTAAAGGGACAGTTGGTGAGTGAGGCCAGATCAAATGAGCTACCCAATGGCATGGCCTCTGATTTGCCATAGTTTATCTTGTAGCCTGTGAAGGAACTGAACTCCTGAATAATAGAGAGAATGGTTGGTATCGATATGTCAGGCTTTGTCAGGAACAACAGAATGTCATCAGCATAAAGTGCAATTTTATGGGTTGTCCCCCCTACCGTCATCCCATGCACATCTTTGTGTTGTCTAATAGCCTCCGCTAGGGGCTCAAGTGCTAGTGCAAAGAGCAACGGAGACAGAGGACAACCTTGTCTCGTCCCCCTACACAGCGGGAAGGGAGACGACTGTGTGCCATTAGTTACAACGCTGGCCTGTGGAGAGTTGTAGAGTATCTTAATCCTATTTCCTAACTCTTAATTATGATGTTCAGTGTGTATCCGGGTCAGTATCTGGTAGCAAGTATTGTGGAAACACAACAATTGATAAATGAATGAAGCGATTAAGTTACAACAGCTGCTCAATGGGCACACCATTAATGTGTTCCTGAGGCTTTAGTTTGCATTGGAGGTGTGTTTGCATTTAATTTGGTCTTTGGATGTCTTACAAAGCTGTGCACACTTTTTTTTATCCACAGCATTACAAGCCCAAAAAACGTCCCGGCTACTTATCAACACTAAAACCAGAGTTTACCCTGGCAGAAATGTAAGAAAGCTGTTTTGAAGAAACGCCAATTTGGTTTGAAAGAAAAGACAAATGAATAGAGAAAGCTATGTTTTGAAACTCTACATGTGGACTAGCCCTGATACAACTACTTGGTAAGTGTTAACTAATACTTCCTATAGTAACTTTGGGGGGAACAGAGCTGTAGTTGACCTCTCAGATTTTTGAAGCTGGGCATTCGTCTCGCTGCTCCTTTTTTACGCAGGAAGTCGTGGTCGTTTCTCTTCCTGTCCCCGGCAGCATAGAAAAGGCTGGTGGAGAAAGCTGGGGTACTCAGGCCAGTAAATAAAGCACTTTATGTGCTAATAAAAATGTTAATGTGTTTTGGGGAGGAGATGCCATTTTTTGTGGAGGCAGCACCAGAAAGAGCGCACACAGAGGAGAGGACGCCTTTTCTGTTTTTTCTTGCTTTTTCTTCCCCCCTCTGTGTTTGGGGTGATGGGACCGATACGGTGAAAGTAGAAGGGCTTATCGAGCAGCGCAGACATGATGTTGAGAGCTAGTGATTCATTACAGGTGACAGCCACTGGATATATCTATGCACCGCTGCTGCAGGGAAGGCTCTCCTACTGGCAGCAGGATATAGCGAGCAAGCAACACTAATGCAAGCTTATAAATATCAAAGTGAATATCAAAACAGCTGCACAAACTGGGGACATCTTTTGATGGTGTAGCTACACACAAACAATGAATCTGACCGCATCTACTCAAAAAGATGCTATCTGGTAACTCCCACTCATTTGTTTTATGGCTCTCCATACACTGGGGTTGTAGCCGTAATAAAGGGGGAGGATAGCGGGGGTGATGGGGCATCTGAGATGCAATATAAATCTTTCTGAGATTGGATTTGTGATTTGTACAGGGTTCAGACTCAGGTCAGACCTTAAAATCGCTACTCGCCTCAAGATATGCAGGGCTGTTATGTAAAGCAGTGGAGCACAGGGACCATAGCTGTGCTGAGCAACTCTATCTGATGTTCAACAGCACAAATAAAACAAGAGGATCAAATCCGTTTTAAACATGCCATCGACATATGCATCTTTAGGATGAAGGGTCCAACAGAGGGACAGTACTTCATGGTATCACATTTTGAAAGTCCTAAGTAAAATGACTGCATTTATGTGTGCAAGACAAAGGAAAGATGCTCTGGGTCTCGGCTAAGCCTGTAGTGCAAACACAGCGGGAAGTGATTGAAAAAAAGAAAAGATAGGATCCAAAAAGTCATCAGGATACATTCTCTGTGAGCCATAGATCTATGCTTAGCTAGTCCAGCTGGTATTTCTATTGATATTAAACGGGATATATGAAAACATACTTTTGTAATATCGTTTTTTTATTATTTGTGCCTTAATCTGATAGTAAGAGCAACAGGAGAGGTAGGGGTGAGAGGGACGGGATGATTTAAAGCAAGCAGCAAAGCGCCAGATTCAAACTGCAGCAAATGCCTCTAAATGATGCACAATCTTCCCTGATAAGCCACTGGGGCGCCTTTAACCTGCTGGTGCCACTGAAAAGGGCTGCAAAGTCACTATTGGGGACCATGAAGGTCTGCATTTAGAGATATTTCCATTTGGATTGGAGGACCAACAGATTAGGACTCTAGACTTGCAGAATGTAAAATGATATTTGGTTAAGACTTTAAGATACAAATGAATCTGTCTCTGCAGACTACCATTTCTTCTGTAGAAAGTCAAAAAAGGAAACTGTAAATTAAGGATGAAGTTATTGGAATGCCCAGAGGGACTAACAAAGTATAGATAATAGCATTTGTTAAATGTATAGGTAAAATTGCCCTGTGCTGTGAAACATAGAATATAGAGGGTTTCATTCTAATCCTCAATTTCCATTGTTTCATTTCCACATTAAATTACCTTCCTGACAAAACCACTATTTTGCAATAGCCAAAGAAATATCTGGCCAAACAACTACCTCCTTTGCTAGATACCACGAGAGGTTAGTATGAATATAAATAGATGTTCCCCAGTGTAAAATTGCCCAGCAGGAACACTGTGGTTTGCACTAACATAATAACTCTTACTAAAGTTTTACTGAGTGCACCTGAACAGTAGTGCTATATTTTTCCTTAAGCAAGAGCTCCCAGCCGACAGTGTCACCAGTCTTTTTAACGGTACATTCACTGCAGTTTATCTTTGCATACAGGGGGATTATTCCAGATAACTCTTAAATTATCTCCACTCATGCTGCTTTTTTTTCCTAAGGTAATTAGTTCTTGTGTATAAAGTGTAATTCTCTCTTGACATCATTCTGCTCTGTTTTCTCTCCACACCACCATGTCCAGGCACGGATGAGAGGAGACAGACGGCATCAAGTGCTAGTTTCCTCAGCGGGAACATCCAGCACATTGTGTGAGAGCGTCAGGATTCAATAGATGAGGGGATTCCCAGAGGATTGTTGTGATTGACAGGTGGGTTACAGCAGGGAATGAGACCAGAGGAGGGGGGAGTAAGAGGGGGGGACACAAGGGAGCACAACACATTCCTTTGGTATTAATTAACTTTGAAACCTGCTGATTTGTTTTCGTAATGCTGCACTTAACTCAAAAATATTCAGACTTCTGTTCCTATTCAAGTTAATTTACTGTATCTGTTTGCAGTATGCAAAAAGCAATTATAACATCCAAACATGATCCACACACACTCATATACAATCCACTATCATAGAGTAAATATTGTTAGTTATAATTATTAATACATTTTGTAGTCAGAAGGAAGACTAGAAACAATTACTTATTTTATTGTTGCCTAAACCTATAACAAATTGTTTTTGTTTGATTCACAAGTTCTGAAGGTGTTATTCTGCTCATTTTCAGGTTCATATTAGTATTTAGTGCCTCTACTGGGACATGTCACTATGCTTTAATGTTCAGAAAGCTCTTTATTTGGCTCATCCTGCCTGTGCTGCAGCACCTCTTTTCACCCTCTGTCTGAAACCAGAGCCCAGTCTGCTCTGATTGGTTAGCTGGCCGGCTCTGTTGTGATTGGTCAACCGGTTTGATATGTCCCACCCCTTAGCCTATCACGTACAAAGTGTTGGAGGGCGAGCCATTACGGGAATGTTACATAGTGATGTCATTATGTTACAGAAGTAAACAAAGGAGTCCATGCTCTAAAACCTATAATAGACAACAGGAAATGGAAAACCCCAAAAGGCACTGCAAATGTGGATTATTCTCAGAACTTCTGATCATTTATCAGGTAAGTTCATCAGTCAATATTTTCCATAAAGATTTCATATATTCCTTAAAATGTTTCCCCCACAGCTAGAGACTTTACAGGATTCATTCTGCTCCTTGTTCTTGTTGCACGCTAAAATCAATACAAAACACTTAACAACTCAATCAGTAGGTCCTATAAATCGGACAATAAATGGGAGAATAGCCCCTGTGGTGGGACTGAAGCGATGGCAGTGCATTTTGTTGTCCCTGGACCTTTTAATTAGCTAACCCAAGGCAGCAGCAGAGCCGTTTTATTACAGCATTAGCTTCTGATAGTGTTTGTGATTGCACGTGAAGAATCTACTGCAACACACAACCCACAAAAGACTGCCATTTATTACACAAATCTCCTTCCTGTAATGCAGATATACTTCTTGATATCCTTACTCTGTGCTACCTGTAGCTCGGCTTCATGCAAACAGGATCCAATTTAAAACAAACACCAGCAGATATATGAAAGCCATATGTTAAAGGGAAAGTGTTGATGTACAAAAGCTGCGCTCCCCCTCTCTTTCTCGGGGGAGGTACGTGAGCCAGTCTACCATAGCTAAACTGCAGCGGAGCACAATGCTGCAGAGATTAAACTCCAGCCCATATCTTCAGATCGCCTTCTACGAGACACGGAGAGAGTGTAAGAGAGGGATTACTGCAGGGTTGCAGAGAGGACAGACGAGAGCACGGAGGAAAAAGAAACCCTGGACCCTCTCATATCTGAATAGCATCTCACCTTTTGTATAATGCCAAAGAGATATCTGTTGTCTGAATATGGCACAGTATTTAGAGTAGATTATCGGAGACACAATGCCTGTGATGCATGCTAATGATGGAATGCCTTTCGGAGGAAATTGAATAAATGAATGTATTATAAAAGTGTTAATGTAAATGGACTAAATTGCAGCTTTTTAGTACCTGTTTGAAAGAAACAATAGGGCACTTCTGTCATTTTTTTGGGGGTCATGGGTATAGGAAACACTTTATATGTAAGGAATTAACTAGGGAAAAGTTAAGTTTGGGTTGGTTTAACTAATAAATGTTCCCATTTAAGAGAGGATAACCAGCAATCTGATCACAGAATGAAAAGTCAATAAGAATATATTTATCATATCTTTTTTATGCTAAAAACAAAGTCTGATATATATGGATACTAGTATTTCACCAAACTAAAGATGTTTAATAATTATTTGGATACATGCACACAATGCACAATTGTGTTATTTAAAAAAAATAACACAACACACAGACACACAGACACACAGACACACACACACACACACACACACACACACACACACACACACACACACACACACACACACACACACACACACACACACACACACACACACACACACACACACACACACACACACATTTCCTGGCAGAAGTCCTGACCTAAAAGCTGCACACAGCTGGAAAACCCCTTCATGCCAAATCAATATCTATTTTTCTGTGAGTTGTGGATTTAATACAGAACATGATCCAGCCCAAAACAAAATCCTACCAGTCTGCAACATTCCGTACCGTGCTACTACGGCTGGTTGTAATTCAAGTGTTGTACACTGTATTTCAATCATTTGCAAAAGGGAATTATTTATTGTGAATGATTTATGCACTCACTATAATAAAAGCCCCATACATAATTTGAGCTAAAGCTTGTTCTGTTACCAGATTTGTCTGTGTTTGAAGATCATTTCTTTTTCCAGATGTCCACTGAGGAGGCTCTTATTGTCCACTTGTAGAGCCATTGACCTTCACGGAGAAAAACACCAATGTGTACTGTGGAATGATTACTCCTCATACAAAGCTGAAACTATATACACATCATTTATCTATGCGCTGTGTGAGCGAGTTGGTAAAATGAGTCATTCCTTTTATTTTTCTCCCTCCTGTCTCCCACTGAGAGATGAGTCAGAATATGGGTGAAATCTAGGTGAATAATAAGCCTTTCTACTCCCAAAAGACAAACACAATAGACATTCTCTTTTAGGTTATAAAACTACACAACCATATGGTAAAACGACCAAAAATAGAAGGGGATTTTTATCTTTCTTTTACCTTTATATGGGAGTAATAGGTGACTTTATTATGGTAATATATTTAGAGAAATGGTCTTTGCTATGCAAATATTTTTGGAATGATGGAGACAAATAATGAAGCCAAATCGCACACAAACATACAAACACGTTAGTGGCATTTACAACTTTTCCTGAGTGTGGGAGAGATCCTTTTCCAGTAGCTTAACACGCCTCCCACTCATGTATCCAAATACCTGGTGCCATGACAACCCACTAGTAAGCTCCTAAAGCAATTACATTAGAGTTGAAAGTGTCACCCATCACTCCTCTCCATGCATTTCATAAACACACTCATCTCGAGCAGGGTGCTAACAGGGAAACTGATTAATCTAGTTTCACCCCAAATATTCTGTATCTTCATGTTTTAGTATCCATCTCCATGCCTGCAAAGTTAGCTTTCACTAGGCGTCTGCTAGGATTGTCAGATGAATTTCAGATGGTTCAGTATACATAAAGGTCACTGTCACTCACCAAAAACATATTCAGGGTCTTGACTGTGTAGCAGAAACACGAGTTTTGGCAATACATCTGGATCTCAGACAGTTTACATTCAAATTCACAGCAATACTGATAAAGTGAAGTGCTTTCAACCAATATATCGATACTGGCTGCAACCTGTTTCCTCTTTATCATCACTGAACACAGGCACTACTTCCAACATGCTGAGTTTGGCTGTCACTGTTACCCAATCAAAGGGGCCCTTTGGGGGTTTCCCTTTTTATGTAGTATGTTCTATAGGTTTTTGTGCATGTAAATGGTCTGCAAAGGCCTAAATCCTAAAGTTCCCAGGAGTTTCTCTCCCACACACTGCTCAATATGACTCCTTTGCCTACTTCTGTAAAATAAGTATATCACTATGAAACACTCGCACCTCTAGAGATCCAACACATTGTACATGATAGGCTAAGGGGTTGTGACATCGGTGGGCGGTGGCAGCAAAGTCCATAGGGACTTGGCCTGGGAACCGGAAGGTCACTGGTTCAAGTCTCCGACTGCTACCGAGGTGTCCATGAGCAAGGCACCGTTCCCTACACTGCTCCCTGGGTGCCGTAGATAATTTTTTGACCCACTTTGATGGGTTAAATGCTCAATGTAAATTTCCCCTGTGGGACGATTAAGGGTATATTCTTCTTGACCAATCACAACAGAGCCAGTCAGCTAACCAAGACTGGGCTGAGGGTGAAAAGAGGTGCTGCACAGGCAGTATGAGAAAGAGAAAGAGCTTTTTTAACATTTGAGCATGAAAACATGTCACAGTAGAGGATGAAATACCAATATGAACCTGAAAATGATCATTATATGTCCTCTTTAAAGCTTACCCAGCCATCCAGCACCAGAGTTTTTGACACACATGTCTGTCTCAGCACTGGGGAGGACGAAGCCGACCACGAACACCTCCACGCCGTCAGACATGAGCGCCAGCCCGAGGACGAAAAACAGCTGCCACTGGAATCTCCCGTGGCCACACTCCTGCATGATCAGCTCGTACTGCTGGGCAAGCTCCTCCTCGTCCGTCTGTCTCTCATTTTCCAGCTCCTTGCGACTCTTTAGGCTATCAGAAACCGGCTGACCCAGAGCCACCTGACCGTCCCGCAGCTTCCCCTCATTGTGGGCCGGGACGCCTTGGTACTCCCCCTCGTAGATCTCATCTTCATCGTCGTGACCCTCTGTGTCATCACTGGAGGCCCCTTCCTCATCGTTGGCTGCGTTGCCAGCATAGTGACCTCCGTGCTGACCGTTAGCATTGTAGTTGTTCTCGTCTTCTTCCTCGTTCTGAAAACGGTTGTAGCTGCGATGAGTCGAGTATTCATCTGAGGCACGATCAACAGCTTTTCCTACATTTTTTGAAGCTTGCCTCTTGGCTTCCTTAGCGATGTCCTTGGCACCTTTTGCCAAGGAAATCCTGTTGTTGTGCGTTTCATCCATCTTGGCACGAGAAAATGTGGCACTTAAAGTTTCTTAAATGAAACTTATTGAGATTTATTCCACAAGGTGCTACAAAAGTTATTTTTCCTTCCTTTCTTGACAGAACAAGGCAGTTTATTAGTGCTGAAAAGCCAGTCAGGACACCAATGATTGAGTAATGAGCCGATATCTCAAATTTGAAAGATCCTCTGTCCTGTCAGAGCTCAGCCAAGGAGATCACCAGCCTGTAGGGACAGAAAAAGAAAAAGAACATTTAGCCTGATTAAAAGATAAAAGCTTCATAACTGCAGATAAAAAACAATCCTGCAAAACAGCATTCAAACACGGCCAAACTGATACAAGGTGCAATATACTGATGCAATAGAAAGGCTTCACAAAGAGGGCTTTAACAAAAGATACATTTACACACTTAAAACACTCTCAAAACATAAAAACAACCTCTTCACTCTGTGAGAACCTGAAATGCTAGCATCACCCAACAACAATTAATTGCCCTATTTATGCTCTCAAAAACAGTATTACAAACCTCTATAAATATAATGAAATGCAATTCTCAAAAACCATAAAAAATATTTGAATGAGAACATTTTTTACATTTGCCGAGGAAAATAGCTTCACAAAGTTTAGACTTTTTGCAGAGATCTTATCTACGGATATAAACAGCTAGATGTACCTAACAGCAGGTTTTGTTGACTTGTTGGAGTAGAGACAAATCTTCTATAAGAAATTAGATAGAGTGCAACTTCTTACAAAACAACAACTTTAATCGCAGTGTTGCTGAACTACAGTATGTCCTTTTTTAGTACAGAGAAAAACATGTACTTCATAGAGGGCCACCAATGATCCCATTTAGTTGAAAATCAGTCCAAACAACTGATTGATTGCAAAAAAAGCTACATTTTGTACCAGTAATAGGTCTGTCTGCAAACTTGGCTAACTAAGGAACACCATTACTACAGCTTGTGTCCTAATAGTATTTCTGGAGTCTCAACTGTGTCTCTCACAATATAATAAACCCACTGAGAACTGTAGTTCTCTATAGTTAATAGTGATTTCTCCTATTGTTAGTTTACTGATGACCTGACTGCAGTTGGTCTTACTATTGAAGAAGTCTAACAGCTTGTGGTCATCACTGCATTCATTAACAAGACCTCAGTCCAGTCACTGTGACCTCTGTGGGTCTGCAACATCTCCGCATTGTGTACAAAAACACAGCAGCCATCTGAAAAGTCACGGTGACCCCCCCCCGCCCCAACTCAACAACACTGCTTTGGACTTGGACCGCAGTGACTTTCAAAGGTGATAACATGCATCAGTGCATTTGTGGTTTTAACTTTCACCCAGACAGAACATGTATTGTAATACATCCTCAGACCTTCAGCATCAGAGAGACCGATCACACTTAATCCAGCTTCTGAATTCAAGAAATCATCTTAAACCCCACTCTGTACAAGACTCCCACACACTCTCTGTTACAAGACACAACAACATGTACAGTATTATCATTTCATTTCAATGGTTTAAACATGTTTCTGATTTCTTATACCCTTCTATAGAAAACATCTTATTGATATTCCTTTATCTTCTAATTATTAATATTGCATTTAATATCGACGTAATTCAAAAGTTAAAGAAAGCTCTAAGGTTGCATGATTTTTATGTTTTAGTACTCAGATTTGGGTACTGATTTCATTTTTAAAGAGGTAAATAGTTATTGTAACATAAAAAAGTGCTGTCAATTTGATATGCGTGCGCGATAAAGCTATAATACTGAAAAAACTGTAGATTAGTAAGGATCATATGAGGTAACAAACACACAGATAGCTATTACCCAGACCTGCAGTTTCCATCGGCTTGTGTTGTATGTATTGTGACACAAATAGCCTTTTTTTTAATTCAGTGCACATTTGTGTCAAGTCAAACAGAACTGGACTAGGTTGAGTTTCATAAATATCCCTTATACCCTGTATCACTTATTCATTTGAACTACACCTTCAGAAATTTGATTTTGGGAAATTTGGCTTTTGAGGACCTGTTTTCTGTCAGAGCTGATTCATGTCTGAATCATGTTCCAGGTCAGGGAATACATGTCATCTTGTATGACTGAACCCCATTAAGGCTCCTTAATACGGTCCTGGCGTGGCCCCTCAGAAGACCTGTCAACACATGGGGCCTAAGCTGTCTGTCTGTCACACTGCAGCCAGCAAGCATCAGACCAACAGACGGCCACAGGAGAAACACCAGCAGGCTGTGGGCCCACACATTACACTCAAAGCCTTTCAGCAATACGGTTACTGACAGAAGAAATACACACTACAGACAGAACAAAAGGAAAACCACAGAACATGCAAAAGACGTGTACAGTAGCATTTCATGGCTATTGGACTGGAATGTACCAAGCATCTTCTCTTGCTAAAATCTGACATTAATATTCTTAAACATAACATTAAATACTCCAAGATGATACAAATTAAAACATACATTAAAAAGATGATTTGAATTGTACAAGTGCAAGGGGTTTTTGAAGTCCTTACAACTGCAACAGAGGGACATGTCTTCTCTTTAGTGGGTCGCTTTGCATCAGTTTCAAGAGTTGCATTCCCCCAATTTTAACTTATCATGCATCACTACATTTCATGTGTTAATATTTTGTAATAAAGGCTCCTCATTTTTGGATCAAGTAGTTTATTAAACATATTGTGTGCAGTTTTGAAGGCTATTAATGTTAATCCCTTTTGTCAGGGGCATGATTAAATGAAAATCCGATACTAAAACATAAGATCAGATTCGGTTTAGATAATATAAATTATTAAAGGACTTGGATCGAAATCAAACAAACTGATCCGGCCATCCCAAGTAATAATAAATTCAACAAATAATGCATTAAGTGTTTGCAGCTCAATCCATCTTGTTAACTTAGCTATTGATCTCAGGAATAACAGTATTTAGTGCCAGATAACCTGAAACAGGACTTATATAATCTGTGAAATGATCCATATACAGATGCAACCATATAGTCTTGTGATAAGTAAGTATAGAGAAATAAATATAACACTTTTTATATGAGGCTTAACATTCTACTGTATTTGTATCTGCATTCCCTGGAGAGGAAAGCCTACTCTCAGGTAGGGACTGGGTTAAGTGCCCAAACAGAGCATGGCAGGTTGATTTATGGTGTTTCTGCTCACCTTTGCTCTGCAGGAATAGATAAAACATCATTCGGGATCTGTCATTTGTACAGGCCCCGGGGCTCCACAGCGGCGTACAGCAGCCCAGGAGATTTTGGTGCAATGCAGTAATAAAATAAAGTATGAAATGTGTTTTAACTAACTTTGTTCACAGTTAGATGATGAGACACTGACTCCCCCCTGGCCAAATATCCCACCATCCTATGGCTTAAGGATATTAAATAAGAAGACCGGCTGCTGTTTGGATTTACACTGCGTCACTTCCCACATCAGTGGAGTTGAAACATAAAACCAACGTGACATTTTTTAAGTCAGTAGTAAAATGAATGCTGCTTGATTGGTCAGGTGTTTATAACTTGGTGGTATCACATTTCAGCTTTTTCTTATTTTCTTTTAATTCAAGTGTCTTTAAAAAGAGAGTGAATGCTCAATATATGGCACCATCCTTACTAAAATAACAGCATTGTGCTTTCTAGCTGAGAGTAAGATGAAAAGATTGGCATTATTTAGTGAGATTGGGGGATGATTAGCTTAGCATGAAGACTGGAAGCCAGGGGAAATGGTTATCCTGGCTTTAGATAAAGTTATGATTAAGTTATGTTTAATTTCTTGTAGTAGACATATACTTAAACTTTGGAGTGGGCCATGCAGCCTATTTCAGCTGCATTACAGTTTTCATGCAAGACTAAGCTAATTAATGTGCTGGTTCTAGCACTTGTTTCCTCACCACCGAGAAATAAATCAGTTATAGCAGCTAAAGGTAGCATTCTTTTCACAAAGATCCAAATTGGAATTGACTGAAAAATTACTTTTGTTTTCAATTGTGCATAAAGCTTTCTCTAACACATGGTTAAAAAAACAGTGTAAGATTAAGAAGCTCATACAGTAACATTGTGTCCTATGACCACACAAGTCTTGTTACCTATTTAAACTCTTAAATGTTGACTTTTAACATTGCTGAAAGTCTCAGTTCCTATTACAGGGATAGACATGTTTTTTCTACCCGAGCACAGTTCTCTTTGCAAACTTCCCTGAACTAATTTCCAGCGCTGCAGCTCCTCCAGCTGAGTGCTTGACGTCTGAGACTTAAAGGTCAAACTGTGATAAACCTCATGCTATGCTCTGAGAGTTCCTGCACCAAATGGCCAAGAAGAAAATAACCAATCAGCTCACTGCAACTCTGAGAGAACTTCTCTATAAAAAAGGGAAATTAATAATGGTGCATAACAGGCAGCCCGGTCAGTGTATAATCGCTGGTCTCAATTTACCTCCTCCATGCTGATCGCTGGTGTTCTCACCATTTCTCTCCATCTCTCTTCACTTCTTTTCTTTCTTCCTGCTCACTCTCTCCATCCTCTCATCTGAGTGCGCCAAGAATTTCAAAGTCAATGCCTTGTTGGCAATATTGAATATGAAAGCTATCTCTCTTCTGTTGACATTTCATTATTCATGATAAGCTCCTCCATATGCAAATTGTCATTAATGCTGACATTTAGAAGTCTTTTCATGCACTTTGAGCTACAGAAATAATTATTTAAAGTCCAAATGTCCTGTCTTAGAAGAAACGTACCTATATAGCCTTTAGCGTTCTGACAACACAGAAAAATACACACACTTTTACAAGAAGCTACCACATTTCAATTGCTACCTTAGCCTTGCCCCCCATAAACAGAGAATAACATTTATGACTGCTTTTATTGCCGTTGGTGGCTCACATGGCTTTCGGCTGTGATGCTGTGATTGGGGTTTTTATAACAAAACCCTTATGATGTGATTTGAGCCATCAGCAAAAATTCATGCGAGCTCTGAATCAGCAGTCCGCAGAGAGGGGAAAAATGATTTGCTCGCAGTCGTGCTGTCATGGCCCGCTGACGCCATCCAGCTATGTTCATTAATCACTCACGCCAACACACATGCAGAACACACACACCGATGCAAGCACGCACACACACACATACACTCTGCAGGTGCATACTCTGGAAAGTTCTGGATGAAATTGAAAGTATATTCTGAAGGAAATGAGTGCATCCAAAAAACGTTGTCTGAACAAGTAGTTTTATGAAGTGAGGAAATGCAATTGAAACGTACAAGTTGCACAGATAATATCATGGTTCTGCATAATCGTCAATATGTAAATGCAAGTGGTGTGTGCAGAGCCCTACAGGCATTCTGCAGTGCCCGCAGATGGCTGCAGTGGGCAGTTGTGACTGCACCTCATGTGAATACAACACCCCAAGCAGAGCAGATGGTACACAAGAGAGGTTTAGGTTTTGACAGAAATAGTGGTAGACCTTCCTTTAATGATACAGCTCAATATGCAAGATGAGTTCTGTCTTATATTTCAGCTTTAGTGCTGTTGGCACAAGCCTTACACCTGACTTTTACCCAAAAAATTAAGACAAGTAAGCTTCACTAAAATGGCAAAGACACCAAGAGTGTCATCCTTTTATAGCTGATTGCAGGTCTGGAGGCTTTAAAAAAAATATTTGTTGTTTATTTAATTAAAATATACCCAAGTACTGTATCTAAAAATGAATTTTCTGAAATCTGAGACATGTTGCACTGACTTCTTAACAACAGGCTCATGAAGGACACCTCCCAAACATGCTGCCTCAGGAGACTGTTGAAGTAGCATGACTGCAGGAAAGAAGTGGAGCAGAGATTTAGATTAAAGTAATGAACACAGACTACAGCAGCATCATGCCTTCGAGCTCAGATATCCACTTAACACACCTGTACTCCATTCACAAATGCACTGCTGCATAGGGAACATTCAAACAACTCAGCACTTAAATTGGATTCTCCTCCTGATAACACACAGACACACACACAGACACACACACACACACACACACACACACACACACACACACACACACACACACACACACACACACACACACACACACACACACACACACACACACACACACACACACACACACACGTTGACATCACCAATTGTTAAAAGGACTACTATTTTGAACTCAAGTTTCGGCCATAACCTACTTGGTTTTATCTGGCCTCATCTTTTTCTTTGGAACCAGAAGAGATGAGAAAAGTGAAGAGCAGGGTAAAACTGAACCTTAAAAACATATTTCAAAAGGCCAAAATGTTATAATTAACTTTCATTAACTGAAAACACCAGTTACAAGGGTTAAAATATTTAACAAAAATTGCATAAGCTGCTTTGTCATATATTTTCCTCTTCATCATTCTCATGCTGTATTGAAGAAGACCATCAACTTTTCAGGAAACGTTTTATGAGGTAAAAGAGGAAGCGAGTCATTTTCTCATAGACTTCTATACAATCTGATCCCCCTTGTTTCCCTAAATGTTGACTATATCCTCACCTTTGTTGACATGTAAAAACTGAAAGCGGAACTAATGAACACCTGAAGAGTCATAGAGTGCAACATATGGTATAAATCCAACCAAAATAAACTACACCAAGGAGACTTTTTGGGAAACCCTCCACTGTGTTTCCAATACGAATCCCCATGTCTTCTTCGGGAACAACCTTCTTTTGGTTGGATATTTAAGGACTAAATGATGTTCCCCTATTCAATTCCAGGCCCTTGATTGAATGACAGATATCATGGCTTGGCTTTCTGCCCAGGCCCTCACCATAATGTGGTGCAGACCCATGCAACAAGCCAAACCTTCTTTTGTGTTTAGATAGAGCAGAGATATTGATAAATGGTCAGGTAGACTGAATAGATGGATGCATTGTCAGCTGCTGGGCTAAAGCAAACACTGATGTAGACAAGCCTTAAGGCAAACATTAATTTACTGGCTAGGATGTTTGAAAAATATCTATTCAAACCCTGATCTAGATGGAAAAACTGCCATGCAGCAAACACCTGTTTATTTGTTCTACCCGTCACTTCCCATTCAGCTCGCTGGGACAGCTTTATGCTAAAACTCATCTCTCACTTTCCTCCTCTTTGTTCCATTTGCAGGGTTCACTATACTGCAGCGGCTCTACCGACTGAGCACAGCCCACAGAGCACGTAGAGGAAAGAGCATCAATCACCGCGGAGTCTTTTGACGTAGTCGCGTCCCATAATTATATTTTGGGCTGTCCTGCTGCATGTGGAAATCAATCCTCCCCACAGTGCGCTGTACAGTGAGGAAACTGTCCACACACACACACACACACACACACACACACACACACACACACACACACACACACACACACACACACACACACACACACACACACACACTGCACCGAACACTGACTTCTGAGTTATGGATGGATCTGTCCTCTCACTGCAGATTAACTCTGCCTGCAGACGGGAAAACACGGGGGATGCCTCCTCCGTGCGTGTGAGCCAACTCATATTTCCGCGACCATTGAGCACGAAAGGATGGTAACACCCTAACATCATTCACCACGACCACGACACACACGTGTGACATCTGTGAAGTCACTAAATCATCGGTTGAATCATTTCGTTATTTTGTAATTCGTGCAATTTCGAATGTTATCTTTAACATTTAATGTATGACTATCGGGTGTGTTTAAGAATATGCTGTCATTTATAATAGCCTACATATTTTTGATTTTATGTGATATACATTTTTAATAATGCTTATGGTGGAAAACTCAAAAAGTTCCCCAACTTTTCCATCAATCATGTGCACGTTGTGACTGTATTCACAATTATATTCCCTTGACAAAATAGTAAGCACTTTCCTAGGTGCATGCGACATTCCTTTTTTCTATCTTACATATTAAATGATCCAAAAAAAGGCGGATTAAGATTCGATCTGTTTTCACTATAGTGCGGAGAGGGGTGAAGTTATAGGCTAGTTTTGCAGATTTTAAAAGCAAAGAAAATACTCACAGCCTGCAGAGGACCAGATGCATCGTACCGAGCTCGATGAGTCACCGCTCCCCGGTTTTCCTCTTTATGAAGCGGCAGAGATAGAAAGCATCGTGCCGAGATTTCTTGTTTCTTGTCTTCTTCGATGCAGCGGCTTCTCTGCTGCAGTCCGAGGAAGACGAGAGAGGCTGAGGGGAGGTGGGAAGCGTGAGTGTGTAAGGGGGGGGGGGGGGGGGGGGGAGGAGGAGGCGAGGGGAGGAGGCAGGGGAATAGGCAGACTGAATCAATAGTAGGCAAGCATCCTACACGGACAATAGTGTGCATTTTTCCGTATATTTCAGTACAACATGGTGAAAGCTCATTGATGCAGGAAGGCTGGCCGCATCACACACTGCTGAGTTTGAAGAGCGGATGAGAACAAAGAGGAAGGATTGAGCTGAAATGTGACTCCTGGGAAGAAGTTTACTGAGGGATGACGGACTGTAGCTGAGTCTGCAACGTCAACTTAAAACCACTGTACAAGTGCTACACTGCCAGAAGTCAAATGTAAATATAAAAGTAATCTGCTTTCAGTTTAAAAGCAGATATTTTCAAGTAAAATCAAGATTGTATTAGCCTACTTCAAATTACCTCAACAACATCATATTGTACATCTGACACCCTCAACAAGTGGATGTTTGAATGTGTATAATTCAGGCCTGTGTGTGATTCTAAATCACAACAGAACTGAATTTACCCAGCAAGATTCATAGTGATCTTAATCGTCATCTTAGTCTTAATACAGCCCATTTGTGTTATCTCTGCTGATTTAGTGTTTGCTAGACAAACTGTCTACTGTTAATCAATCATCATGATTGTCAGTATCTATGAAATGTCAGAATATACAGAAAAATCACAATTTCTCCAAGCCCAAAGGAATGTTATCCAAATTGATTTGCCAGAGAAGCACTCACACACGTTTAAGATATTTGATTCACTATCGGGTTGAATCCTAACATTGATAAACTGGGACAATGGGGAAAAACAGTGTTTTTGCTTGAAAAATAAAGAAAATGTGTAGATGTGTTCGGTCATCAAAATACTTTTAAAATGGTTTTGTTGTTTGAGTACAGTAATTACTTGATTGACACCTTATTAGCGTGCACATTTGCTCTTAGTGAAAAAATAGTGGTCCCATGACAAGTAAAGATGCAGGAAATATACAGGATGTAACCGCCTCACATCTTAATTTAATACATTCGCATTTATTCATTTTGGTTCCTACCTGGCTTTCAGTTGAGGCGGGCTCATTAGTTGTTTTGCGTTTCTACACGGTACCCTTTTAATGTTACACCGCCCGGCAGAGCATGACAAGGGAAAAATAACACTGCCGGTTGTCTCCACACTAGGTAAAGTTTAAGTCAATTTAAAGAATTACAACATTAATGTAAATAAAGAAAGGATACAAGACAAGATTACAACATTAATGTAAACAAAGAAAACGAAGAAAGAAGACAAGACAAGATTAAGCCCTTTGGTAGTGTGCAGCCTACGAGGTGTGTTTATTGGTGTATTCGTTTAATTACATTAAGCTACAAGCTCTGAATTAGCATATTAATTTATATGATTATTTCTTTACTTTCCTTTTTCATCAGTTCTCACGGGTCGGTCGGAGACTGCAATAAACCCTGTTTTTCAACGATCTCAGGTCTCATGCTTACTACTAGAGGAGCTACAGTGAGAACTCGACTGCTTCGCGAGAGTAGCCGAGGAAACGACGCTAGAGCACGGTGATCCACGGTCGGGATGAAGCTTCTCCACGCCGCGGGTGCATCGTTTATCGCCGTCCACGTAGCAACCAAGGAAGCAGCTGCGGGGGGGGCGGGGGAGTGTAAGGGTAGTATAACATTTAAATTTTACTGAAGTAATCAAAGTAAAATGTCAGACATAGAACTTTTCTCTGAGAGTGACATAAATGGTAGTGGTGAAGACATGCCGCAGCATGGGACAGACACGCAACCACAAGCATCTGAAGGCATCGAAGCTGCTTACCACGCTTCTTCGCCAGAGCCACAAAGAAGTCAAAGAGCTCGCAAGTTAACGGAAAAGGGCCAAGAGTTGCACAAAGAGCAAGTCCAAAGGGTTGAACATCGATTCATGAAGAGCTATAAGAATTTGAAAGCAGTCATTAAGGATGCTAAAGGAGGGCTGAGTGGAGCGTGCTCAGACAGCCTGCTGCATGAACACATCACTAATGTAAGTGATGCTACAAGGGAGCTGAATGATATTTATGAAGAGTTGAGGCGCATTGACATTTCAGACCCCGACACACGTCGCAGAATAGACACCTGTAAAGCAGTAACAAAGACAATAATTAAAACTGCTAGAAGTTATCTATACACAGAAACTAATGAAGATCAAGGGATTGAAAAACAAGACAGGAAAGAGGGAGATAAAGAATCTGTGTTTAAGTCTACAGCATCAGATAGAACAAATATCTCTCACCATAGCAAGCCAAAGTCCACCAGGTCTTCAGTTCAATCTCGAAACAACTCAAATGTCACATCCAGACGTTCAAGCCAGTATTCTGCTCACAGAAAGGAGGCTGCTGCTGAAGTCGCCGCCAATGAAGCCGCATTGCAGGTACTGTTGGAGAAAGAACGTCAAATCAAGGAACTCGAACAACTTGAGGCTGAAAATGCAGAGAGACAAAGGGTGATAGAGGCCAAGCGTAGAGAAGTTGAACGATTGGAAACAGTAAAGCAGTTAAACGCTGCCAAAGCACGACAGCAAGTGTATGAACAGAATGTATGCTCAGATGATGAAATAGATGAACTGCTCCATCAACATGTTCCCCTGAAAGAGAAGGAAGAAATTAAAGATGAAGGTAACTTGTCTCAACATTTGCCTCCACCACAAGCTATGACACTGCTAGGGAGAGAAGATAGCACAGCAGCTCTTTTGAGAGTGTTTGCAGAGTCCATCAATGTGAGTCGTCTTCCTATACCTGAACCAACAACATTCGGTGGTGATTCACTCAGATTTAATGACTGGAAGGTTTCATTTCAGACACTCATTGACAGAAAAAACATACCAGGTGAAGAAAAAATATATTACCTGCGAAAGTATGTGAGTGGCACAGCCAAAAGAGCCATAGAGAGCTACTTCCTGCTCGGCACAGACTCAGCCTATCATGCAGCGCGGACAATCCTAGAAGAGATATGGCAATCCATTTCTCATCGCCAAAGCCTTCAGGGACAAGCTTGATTCATGGCCCAAGTTAAGTTCCAAGAGCAGTGTGGAACTTCAAGAACTTGCTGACTTCCTCCGCAGCTGTGAGGCGGCCATGTCCCAAATCAAGGGCCTTGAGGTACTTAATGACTGTAATGAGAATCAGAAGATACTCGCTAAACTTCCAGATTGGCTGACTTCTAGATGGAATAGGAAGGTCATGGAAGTCGAAGAGCAAAGTCATAAGTTCCCAAAATTCAGCAACTTTGTTGAGTTCCTCACACGTGAAGCCAGAATTGCTTGCAACCCAATAACATCTCTATATGCTGTAAAACCAGGTGAAAGTGAGAAAAACAAGGTTCCAAGGAACAGAGCTCCTGGAGCAAAGGTGCTAGCAACAAACTCAGGCGAAAGGACTGTAGTCGCAAGCTGTGCCTTCTGTGAGAAGACAGGTCATGCTTTACTCAAGTGTTACAAGTTCATGGACGAAACAGTCCCCGCACGAGTTAAGTTTGTTCAGGAAAACAAGTTGTGTTTTGGCTGTCTGCAGTCCGGTCATCACTCAAAGGAGTGTGAAAGGAGACAGACCTGCGATATATGTGAGAAAGGACATCCAGCTTGCCTCCATGATAATCGCACTAAAGAAAGAAAGATGCTAACAAAGGTTAATCGAGCAAGTAACTATGACAAGCAGAAAGAAGGAAGCTTTGAACGGCGACAAGACAAAGCTATGAGATCCTCGCTTGAGGCAATGTCAAACAGAGTCATACAGAACATCAAAGACACTCATACAGTGGGGCAAAAAGGTATTTAGTCAGCCACCAATTGTGCAAGTTCTCCCATTTAAAAAGATGAGAGAGGCCTGTAATTTTCATCATAGGTATACTTCAACTATGAGAGACAGAATGGGGGAAACAATCCAGGAAATCACATTGTAGGATTTTTAATGAATTAATTGGTAAATTCCTCGGTAAAATAAGTATTTGGTCACCTACAAACAAGCAAGATTTCTGGCTCTCACAGACCTGTAACTTCTTCTTTAAGAGGCTCCTCTGTCCTCCACTCGTTACCTGTATTAATGGCACCTTTTTGAACTCGTTATCAGTATAAAAGACACCTGTCCACAACCTCAAACAGTCATACTCCAAACTCCACTATGGCCAAGACCAAAGAGCTGTCAAAGGAGACCAGAGACCAAATTGTAGACCTGCACCAGGCTGGGAAAACTGAGTCTGTAATAGGTAAGCAGCTTGGGGTGAAGAAATCAACTGTGGGAGCAATTATTAGAAAATGGAAGACATACAAGACCACTGCTAATCTCCCTCCATCTGGGGCTCCACGCAAGATCTCACCCCGTGGGGTCAAAATGAGCAAAATCCCAGAACCACACGGGGGGACCCAGTGAATGACCTGCAGAGAGCTGGGACCAAAGTAACAGAGGCTACCATCAGTAACACACTACGCCGCCAGCAGTGTTGGGCAAGCTACTTGTCCAGTGTAGTGAGCTAAGCTATCAGTTACTCAACAATAAATTAAGCTTCACTACACAAAAGCTACCACCTATAGAAATATAGCAAGCTAAGTTACACAAATGTGTTAAAAGTAGCTTAACTACATCAGAAGCTACTTAACGTTGTACCAACCTTATGTCAATTCAAAATGAGTCTGATACACTGGTTAAAACATTTATTAAAGATCAGCCAATGACCTAACACAGTGTAGATATTGCTTTGCAGCATACATGGCTATGTAACAAATGAAACTGTTTACAAAAAAACAAAATCTTACACCATGATTAATAAGCATGGCTCAGAGAGTGATCACTGGGACAATAGTAGATGAACTAAACTGAATGACAATCAAAAGCCCCTTTCACACTGAGGAAGTCCAATCAAACCTGTCAAGTCCAATCAAAGTTTTAGTGGTGGGGGAATAGGGCGGGGTGGGGCTGGGGGGTTAACGGTGCATGGATCAGCCCTTATTGTTCTTACAAGAGGTGTTTGTTCACACGGCACAAAAGAAGCATTTCAAAAGTTGCATCAGAAAGGCGGTTCCTCTTTGGTCTGAAAATGTCTTTCCCTACGCTAAAGAGTCTTTCACAGGCTGCACTTGCTGGGACTCCCGTGTTGTACTTAAGAAAGAGTTTTTTCATTAGTGGCAGATTTTGGAATGCATTTACAAGTTTGGTTTCAGATGACTGCAAGTAGGAGTCTACTTCATTCAGCTCTGTGGCTGATCTCAGTGATGGGAAGTACCCCGTTACCTCATCAACATCATCAGCTAGGTTGTCATCTTCAGTTTGCCTGTGACCTGAAGGCTGGGTTTGAAGCAGGTGTACTTCTGCTTTCAGGTCTGACACAACTTGAGCCTTCTTGTCACTCGGGATGTAGGTCAGTCTGAACATCGGGTGAGTTGCAGAGGCTGTGAGCAACCTGGTATCTTGATAAATGTACTCAAACCTTTTCTTAATCCCACTGATGATCGCATCTACCAGGGGGTTGCAGTGATGAAGCTGTCTCTCCCGCTTCATCTCTTCCATCTTTTCCAGTAGAATTGAGATGGTTGGCACCAACACTCCCGAGAAGCCCATTGACACACAGAAACCTAGGTGTGTTAAACGGGTTTTCATAAACCGATAACGGCAGTAAACGGATAAGGAATATAGGTTTATTCCGTTTACATGAGTACTTGAATAACCAGATAACTACAAAAACCCGATAATAATCGGTTTATTAGTGTGCATGTAAACGCGCTCAACTGAGTTGATGCTAGACATTGCACTTGGAGGGAAATTAGTGATTCACCTGAATGTGAGTTCTTAGGTTGGTGTTCGATGTCTTGGACGTCGACAACACCTTGGTTTTTGGATTGCAAAGCAGACATCTGAACACGTACTTTGTATCTGAGGATTCAACAAGCGTCATATATGTCTGAAGATAAGGCCACGGTGTGGTAGGGCCAGTTGGCTGATGGCCCTGAGTTGACAAACAACTTGGTCGGAGTCCTTTGTCGTTTTCGTAGAGGTCCTGTGGCGGTAATGTGTGACGTTGAGCGCATGTTCCACCAATTCTATGTGAAAGCAGAAGACCAAAACTACTTACGTTTCCTTTGGTGGGAGGACGGAAATCTGGAAGCTCAACCATCTACCTACCGGATGAAGGTGCACCTGTTTGGTGCAGCTTCTTCCCCAGGCTGCGCCAACTTTGGACTAAGACACCTTGCTAATCAAGGACGGGGAAGATTCAGTGAAGACACCATCCAGTTCATCAGAAGGAATTTTTACGTTGACGATGGGCTGGCAAGTGTCACATCTCAAAGACAAGCCATCCAATTAGTGAAGGAAGCAAGAGAACTCTGCAGCACAGGCAAACTTCGGCTGCATAAGTTCATCTCAAATAGTGAGGAAGTCATAGCCACAATCCCTAAGGAGGAACGTGCTGAGGCTGCCAAAGATCTGGACATGGCGCTGGGTGAACATCATATGGAAAGAGCACTTGGTGTTCAGTGGTGTGTGACCTCGGATGAATTCCAGTTCCGAGTAGTCGTCAAAGAGAATCCACTCACCCGAAGAGGAGTCTTGTCCACGGTTGCTTCAGTATTTGACCCGCTTGGATTTGTGGCACCGTTCATCCTGGTAGGGAAAAGGATTGTCCAGCAGATGTGTCGCGACAACCTCAGTTGTGATGACACCTTACCCGACGACCTGCGACCTCTGTGGGAATCCTGGCTCCTAGACCTGAAAAATCTGGCTGATGTGAAGATCCAGAGGTGCTACGTTCCACCAAACTTCAAGGTTCTGCACTATGAGTTGCATCATTTCTCCAACGCCAGTGCGTCAGGATATGGAGAATGTTCATATCTCAGAGTGATCAGTACATCAGGTGAAGTGCACTGTACTCTAGTCATGGGGAGGTCAAGAGTTGCTCCTACTAAGGTGACCACCATACCAGAGCTGTCAGCGGCAGTAGTAGCAGTCAAAGTCAGCGACATGCTCAAAGGAGAGCTTGAAGTGGAATGTATGCAAGAAGTCTTCTGGACAGATTCAAGGATTGTTCTGGGCTACATCAGTAACGAAGCCAGAAGATTTCATGTGTTCATAGCTAATCGCGTCGAACGTATCAAACAAAGCACAGAGTCTGCTCAATGGAGGTACGTGACTTCAGAGCAAAACCCAGCAGATCACGCCTCGAGAGGTCTCTCAACTGACCAGCTGTTAACATCTAACTGGTTCACAGGCCCAGACCTGCTTTGGCAGAAAGAGATACCAACTGGAGATGTCAAGGTGGGAGAGATCCCAAGTAGCGACCCAGAGCTCAAGAAGGCCCATGTTTATGACACGTAGGCAAAGGAGGTGAGGTCACTGTTGGATCGCCTACACAAGTTCTCTGATTGGTCAAGATTGGTTAAAGCCATTGCTAGATTAAAGCGCCTTGCTAGAGAAGTCAAAGGCCTGAAGCCACGGTCCTGTGAATATAGCAGACATGAAAATAAAATATGTAACATCTATTAATACATTTCCATAGTATTTATAAATAAAAACACTACAACAAAGCTTTATAAATACATTTAACACATATTCAGCACCCCTACTCAATCTTATTCAGTGGAACCCCCAAAACGATCAAAAAGTAGTTGTTTCTTTGGGGACTCTTAATCCTGCATCCTGGGAGTGGGAGACAGCAGAGCACAGGTAAGTGTTTAGGTTATTAAAGTATTCGCTTTAAAGACTTGTGTGTTGTTTATACTGCTGTTTATTGATTGAGCCATGGAAAGACCGCTCAGCTTCATTATCTGTTACAGGAAGTGTTGTCATTCATCCACCCAGAATAAACAAGAGTTAAGAGAGTAGGCTACACTTACAATAAAGGTGTTTTCAAACGCAACACTTCATTGTCTCATGCGATTAGTAATACGCTATTTTCATGTAAAACATCTTACAATACCTTACCTGATGTGCACATACATACGCAGTGCCAATAATGAAGCACCACACATAAGTATCGAGCACTGAGATCATCTCTGTTATAAATCTCAACAAGAAACTAGTTTACTTAAGCAGCTACAAAAACTAGCAAAACACACCTGAATCTCTGACACAGCTGTTGATAGTCGACCTGCATTGTGGGTAATGTTCTTTCAAAACTGACAATTTCATAACAAACCCCCAAATGTTACAAATCACACTTCTAAGGCAGTCAAGAACGAGTTAATGACTTTTGTATTGTAATAAGGATGTTGCTTAAGTCAAATAAAGATTGAGTGTGAGCTTCCAAAATCCCAAACCTGCCCTGTTGTCTTCTCTATAATGCTTAGTCCATCTTAGCTAATGATTTAAAACTATGTAAAAGCATTTATGTTTGTCTAATCTCTGCTCGTCTGCACCCAGCATTTTTGAATGTGCTCCTCCTGAAGGATGCCAGTCGGTGCCAAAATTTGAGGCTAAAAAGAGTTCAATGAGGGCATCTGGGCAGAGAGAGTAAGCAATCCCCAAAAACTCATCTTATTCTGCATGGCTAGAGAAGGGCCATTATGAACTCCAGTGAATGAGCGCTCCTCTCCTCTGCTCCTCTGAAATAACCATTACAGGAGAAATCTCAAGCAGCGAGGAAGGAAGCCTGGGAGGACGTCCCTCTTACCCACTCAAATACAAATGCAGATACATTTGCATTTCTATCCAGCAGCTGTTGTTTAATTTGGGGGTTGAAATGAATAAAACCAAGCATGCACACATCAGGACATGCCTGCACACACACAAACACACACACACACACACACACAAATGTATGCAAAAACACAAAACTGGCAGAAAATGACTGCTGCGTTAACATAACATGAGTTCTGTTCCTGATGTTAGAAATGATGAACTGGGTATGCAGTTAATCTTCTCTGTTTGTCTTTTATATCCTTGTTCTCTTCATTTAAAGTCTTTGATCAACTAAAATGATGCTGCTGTGATTGAATAGGCAGTAAATCACACCATTTAATGTAGTTGTTGTGTAGACATTCCAATCACTGTAAAAGAAGGTCAATACACAACCTGAATTATATTTAATAGCAATGTTTTTCAGTTATAATAACGAGTTGAGTTTGTTCTATATCTGCACAAGCTTTTACAGCAAAGCAAGGTTGGAGAAAGGATGTGATTGTGGTTAACAAAGAGGGACATGAATGAAAATCAGACGTGCTTCACAATCATCAGTCTACAAAATAATGAACCCTATATTTCCTGCATTCCTATTGGATATAAATCATGAGAGCAGGGGCCCATTCGACAAAAGCAATTTGTGGTAATGCTAACACACATCTTGCAAATTCTGCCAGCCTCATGGGTGACACATTATCTTATTGCAGATATATTTAAGTACTACAGGGCTCTCAAATGCTTATATGGATATTATTTTAT
Organism: Eleginops maclovinus; assembly: GCF_036324505.1. Taxonomy (NCBI): domain Eukaryota; kingdom Metazoa; phylum Chordata; class Actinopteri; order Perciformes; family Eleginopidae; genus Eleginops; species Eleginops maclovinus. Next base: position 15,956,917 of record NC_086356.1, on the reverse strand, counting down.
TTTATTCCTTTGGGAAGTATGGCAAAAGAAGAAATTGTGTTGCACATCACTGATTGCATGGTGAATTTTTGGTAATATGGGCTCCAACAAAATCTTATACTGATGTAACTGGAATACTAAACTGCTAAAGAAAATACACCATTGCATGCAAACCACTGTTCACTACTTATGAATGAACTTGACTTTTTTTGCAATCTTCTCCTAACCTCTCAATATTACAGCCCCTGGGGAGAACATTTGGATAATACACTGTAAAATAGTTTTGAGCTATTTAGTTGGATGTGTGATATGGAGTTTAATTGATTTCTAATTATACGCCCTGGTGGGCGCATAATTTCATGCATAAAAACAAAAGGGGTTGTTAGCAAGGTCTGCTTTCGAATGCATTAGGATGCACTGCTTTGTTTTCCCTGTAATTACACACTCCACTCATCTTCCTGCTCACACACACACCTTTAAAAATGTATTTTGAGAGCTAGGTAATTACTTGTTTTCCGTATGACTAGCAAACCACTGAGTGAGTATTTTCGAACAAGAATGATTCATTCAAACTTAAAGAACAAACTATCAGTCAATTTAACCCTTCACTTCTTTAAGAATAGGAATACATCTGCTTATTCAGCCTGACTCATCCCTGGCTTCTGTTTCCATCCTCTTGTGAAGCTACGTTAAAGAGCTTGTGAAGGTTGAGATACTGTTGAGTGGTGTTAAGAAGACAAATGGCCCTCTGGAAGAGCCCGGCTATAAAGGTTAATTACATTTCTTAATACAGCGGAGTGAAGGGTTGCAGAAGAGGAGACTGCAGGAGGATGAGAGGAGGGGGATCAGTTCAAAGAGCTGGTATTTAATGACAGAGAAGAGGAGGAAAATTAGAACTATTCTTATGTAGCTGGGTACCACCAGACTTTATATTTCTGTTGCTATAATGGCAGCCTCTATAGGGATCTTTATACCTAAATATGACACTGTTTATTTCAGCACCAGCAAACTAAACACAATGATGGATGTTTTTGAATAGTGTAGCACCTAGGTTGCTCTGACCGTTATGTGGGATCTAATATTTACAGTGAATGAGCCAGTCGAAAAGCTATATTTGATGTCTATTCGGTTTCTGGAAAGTTCTCTGACAACAGTCTGATGTGCCTCTGCCCTGTGATCTTCTACGTTCTCTAAACCCAAGGGAGGAGAAAAAAGACTTTTGTCTGCAAACCTGCAAATGCCAAAGTGTCAACTAATTTGGCTCCTTGGAGAAAAATGACGCAAATGGTTATTTAGAGCAGTGGTTCCCAACCTTTTATCCTTGAAGCCCCCCATATTTGTATCTATGATAAACTGAGGCCCCCCTTTCCTGATTTTTTCCTATTTTGTGACGCCATCACACTTTGTAAATCAATGCATGCTCTTTCAAATGTTTTTTCTGATGTCCACGGAGTCCTTTACATCGTGGCAACTGCTTTTCCTCTCAAATAAGGTTTAACCTTTACCAACAGTTTTATTTCGCTGGTCTTTGCAGTCCATAGCTAGCTTCACCCCACAAATGTCACATTCTATTACTGTTGTGCAATCCCATTTATGTGCAATATCTTACAATTATTATTACTGGCTGCAACTTCTTATCTGTAATGTAATAATATATCTTTCAACAAGTTTAGACTTTTATTTACCACTGTGATCTGGCTGATTCTGCATCACATGTTCCACTCCATATTACGGCTTCTGATCTTTCTCTACCTTCAAATATGTTTCATTTGAATTGTTATTGATTTGTGCATGTTTTTTTATTTAATACTTTTCTGTTTTCCCATATGGTTGGGAACCAAAGATTTGGAGGCTTAGATAAAAATTGTGTTGTTATAGTTTCTATATTACATTTGATTTGAAACTCTTTCACTGGATGTAGTTTTTACTTTGGAGGAAATCCTTTGAAGTGCATCACCATATCTTTGTATCCTGTTGCATTGCTCTTTAACTTCCTGTTCTCATTGCAAAGATGAAATAATAATCTGCAAGCACAGAGACCAACAGAAATTCCTCTTACCGTGCTGCTCACCATCATCACACTATAATATACATTATCATTCCTCTCACAATTCAGGTTTTACTCTCTGCCCAGATGAAGGAACGAGTACTTTCTCAGCATTTAAAGGACCAAACGTAATATGACATGAACCCGATGATGCTGGAAAATGCTTCAGGGCTGTAACCTTTCACTATTTTTTTTTTCCATCACAGGAAGTAAGTGGATTAGCAAAGAGGGAAGCACAGCTTTGAAGCTGTCTTAACAAACTCCTGGGGAACAAATTTGCACTGCAAATGACATATGTGTAAAACATAACCATAAGAACAGGAATCAGCCATGCATTAACATCCTATTTCCCCTTACCCCTTTAATTTAACCATTTTGAAACAACCTGAAAGCTGCACAACTCGGATACATTTGGAAGGGGGCAAGGCAATATGTCAAAGAATTTGATTGGATTTAAATCTTAACAGGTGTTCAAATCGACATTGTGTTATCAAATGTATACATATTATTTGTTATTATTAGTGAACCACTCAGAACTGGTTAGCTTGCAAGCTACTTGTTGGAGACCCCTGCTGTCAAGGGCATGTGTGAGTATTGTCATGTCAGGCTTAATGCATAAAGGCAAGTGTGGGCGGCAGTGTAGCCAAGGCACATCAGTCAGCGCAACATGTAATCACACTCAGGTTATCGAGTTAACCTTTGGACTAGAAGAGTGTGTGTGAATACAAACAGAGCTTAATTGACATACAAATAATTTATAAATGTGGAGGCAAGAACTGTGTTTGCATCATCTTCTTATGTTGTAAATAGTAGGAAAGAGATGGAAAAGTAGAGCAGTCAGATGGGAATTAGGAGGGATGAGGGGGTGGAGGCCTGGAGGTTGATGGTCCTTAAGATGAGAAACAACATTTGTGGTCGGCACCAAGGACCACATTTTGCCTAAGGTAAAGTAGACCTTTCTATTAGAAGAGAAATGAACTCTGACTCAGTTTATCCCTCAGGTGTAAAGCAGTCCAGTCGTATATCAGTGTGAGGAATAACTAACCCGATGGTGGTAACCAGAATGCTACTTGGTGCACAAAAATGCTTGTTTGCATGTGTTTGCAATCAAGTTAGAGCCAGGAGTCGATTAGCTTAGCATAAAGACTGAGAGCAGGGGGGATCAGCTAATGGCTGTAATGTTGTGCTTTTAAAGGGAGGTATACTTGCAGAAACTAGTAGCCTACTGTGTGTAATGTGTTCCTGGTGTAGGGGAGAAAATTGTGACTGAATCACTTAAAGTGACCAATTTTCTCATCGGGGAGGTTTGGAGAGCTGAACATAAAATCAAAATGACCTGAATGTGTCTTTCTAGAGAGTCAGGACTTACAGTCTGGAATGGTTTTAGTACAAATTTCAAATATATACATATGTTTGTATTTGATCTCTTATCTTTATGCAATTATGCAATTGGGTTTCCATGACATTTATTGCAAACATTTGCATCCCATGCAGATAAAATGTGACAACTTTTGTGATTTCACACATTTATCAGTTGTTGTCCAATCTGTTTGCATGCTAACTCCAATGGGAAAGGGGTAACAGAGCCACTAGCTTTGCCTTTGTCCTTCTACATATATCTGCCTCTGAGATGTCTGCTTCCTCTCTCGTACAATGGAGGTTTATGGTGTTTTGCTAGTGGAGCTTAAACCTTCATTTCCAGAAGCAGTATCCCTGTAGCTCTGAATCATTTTGGTAAATCAAACATTTAAAAAGGCCCTATAAGGCTTTTTTCGGGTTTCCCTTTCCTGTTGTGCGCATGCAAATGTTATGCAAAGGCTAATAATCCCAGTTCCCTCCAGAGGGAGTTTTTTACCTACACGGGGGGGACACCTGCCTGAAAACACCTCCATTGGACTCCTTTGTTCACTTTAGCTACATATCTCACATCACTTTGCAACATTAACACTTCTATTGGCTACCGCTCCAAGACATTGTACGTGATACAAGATACAAGACATCTAAGCTGGTTGACCAATCACAACAGAACCGGCCAGCTAACCAATCAGATCAGACTGGGCTGTGGTTTCAGACAGAGGGTGAAAAGAGGTGCTGAGGCACAGGTAGTATGAACCTGAAATTAAGCATAATATCTCCTCTTTAAATATAAGCAGCACCAGTGCTGATGGCTCAAATATTTGAAAACATAACGTCAGCAGCAAAGTATGTAGTGGAACTCTCATGAAGACCTCACAGAAGCATCACTCCAGCTGTCATTTCTGACATTTCTTCCATGTCCAAGCGAATTGTAAGTCACTGCACAGTATCCTGTTGACATTTTATGTCACATGGCTGCTGACGTAAGCTCCTTATCCGTGGTGGTTATATTTCCAATTTCTAAAATACAAAATTATGCAGGACTGTTCCTGAGTTAAAGAATCACTTTCACAGTGAATGAAGGAAACTACTTCAACACATTCTCACTCTGTCATCCACCTACACACGTACTGGGGAGGAGGTGGGCAACACCATCCCATATTGCACTCCATAATTTGTCATCTTCTATTAGGATGGAGGATAATAGATGGAGAGTGACAGAGATATTAATTGCTTTCCTCCTCCTTGTCAGCCAGAGGTTAGGTGAAGAGACAGCAGCACAGTTGAAAGAAAGACAGTACTTTCATATTAAACAGCACTGAAATTGCAAACCACGCCTTTCTTCTTCTTTACTTCCACTTAGTTATTTTCCCTGGCCATCCAGCTTTGTTTGGTCAACCAAATCCATCTACATCAGTGTTTGTGCCTTTTTATTGCTTTGTGATATTACTGACTCTTTGCATGATCCTCATGCATGATGAGAGCATATTTTCAGGAGGAGAAATCCTGACGTCAAATTCTTGCTTGTCTTTGGTCAACTTGCTTTGGTTAATCTACGCAGTATGTCATGCAGCATATTTGAATCCATGTTAAACCTTGAAGTGTCTACAATGCTTTCAAAAGTCTTAAACAATAGAAAAAATTTAAAAACAACTGCAGTATTTTTTTAATTTTAAACATATATTTCACACATTACCTTTCACAAATGACAAAGAAAAAAAAAATCTGACTTTAAAACTGTTCCCTCACCGCTCAATAGTTAAATCTTAATCTTTACACTGTTTATACCTACTTTGCAAACACAGCAGCTCAGGCTTAACAGATTATTGAATATCAATAATGATGAACAGCCTATTCAGAAATTGAAAAGAATCCATTACAATCCCAGATATTATTCAGGAAAGCTTTGTCAAGAAGGCCGCACACCTCAGGGGGACAAATGGGTGGTGGGGTGACAGCAGTACAATGAAGTATTGACCACTCCCTGCAGGGTTTCAAGTCAGATTTATTGTCAAAGAGGGACAAGAAGTGATGCAAAATAACCCGGGGTGAGGGTTAAAGAAGAGGCTACAAATAGTGATCAATGGTAGGGTGGTAAACAAAGTGGGGGCAGGAGGCAGGGCACTATATTACAGGAGGGAAGGCACAGGTCAATTACCTACAGTTCCATGTCAGTTATTGCCCCTTCAAAGAGGTTATAGTGTTTAGTTTAAAGCAGGAGGGTTTCTGTCCTTTGTGTGAGCTTTTATGCATATGTGTAATTGAATCAATGCACAGGAGCCAGTAATTCAGTGCAGAGCCCCTCCAGAAATCTTACGTGACAAAGCTAATCCTATTACGTTGCCATTCAGCCGATCCTCTAACAACCTCACGGTCTGATGGTGTCATACGGCACCAGCTTAGAGGAACAAGAGGCAAAAAGCAATCTGCGGTCACGTTTATCTAGCGTCACAGAACAATTTTCTAGTGAGTGTTGAATACATTTCACTTCATCTGCTGTCACTGATCCAGCGAAAAACAGCAGAGTAATCTTTGAGGAACACAGCGCAGGTACACAGATAATATGATCACTAGAGTCATTATCATGCAGCCATCCTCACTGTCACTGGAGAGATGAAGCACGGTGAAGGTGATCTGAGGGATGATTCATGATGCCTGTCAAGCTTTCCATTTGAACACGGCTTATAATGCTGTTCACAATTATGATAGTGATTATGGAAGTATAACACACTTAACTTGTTAGGATTTGAAAATTCAGAATTTAGTTTTTATTTCCTGGAAGATCTTTCTCTTGTCTTTGCGCTGACTAACTTGAAATATTGACATCAGGTATCAGGAATGTCAAAGTTCCCTCCAGAGGGAGATTCTGTCCCCCCCCTGCCGGAAAACCTCCATTCCTTTATCTACTTGTATAACATAGTGACATCACTATGCAACACTTGCTTTTATTGGCTAGCATGTGATACCTGCCTACGTGATAGGTAGAGGGGAGTGACATCTCTATGTTGTAGACCAATCACAACAGAGCCGGCCAGCTAACCAAACACAGCAGACTGAGCTATGGTTTCAGGCAGAGGGTGAAAATAGAGAGCTTTTTGAACATTAAAACATGGAAACATGTCACAGTAGAGACACAAAATACAAATATGAACCTGAAAATGAGCATTTGAGGGCCCCTTTAAAGGAACCTCGTCCGACATGATGATTTTCTTTTTTCACCTAAATATAATATGTTATGTAAAATGTAATAGTTATTCTACAGCCATTTCGAGCTTGGACATTTTGGTTGTTCTCTATCACACATTCAGTTTTCACTAAATGCAAAAACCTCTTTATTATGCCTTTATTATGATTCATGAACAGAGATGTGTTACTTCAAAGCTTATAATCCTAATATCTGCTGATTTATGATCACTTTAACAATCCTGCAGATTTATCAGGTACACCTTTTATTTATAGAGGACCATATGGCAGAACTAAGGTTGGCAGTGAAGATAGGAAGTAGGCTAAATATCTGCAGGGCTTTTCAAGGCATGTTATGAATTCCTTAGCTGACACAAATATTCTCTTCTTCTTTTACATTTCATCCTGTTCTCAAAATGATGTTATTTCTACTCCAATAAAAAGCTGACAGAGGTCACTGGGGTAGTTAGAAAGTTCCCCAAAGGCAAAGAGCAGGAGGTGTCCTTAAACGCTGAAGGGTGTGTTCTGGCTTAAAATGGAATAGATACGTGATCTATGTGCACAAGTAGCAGCTGGCTGTTCAGACCAGGAGTGTTTTTCTACATGGTCCACTAATCAATGCACATTACCCCAAAAAGGCTGCATTTAAAATGTCCTTCAACAGCCAAGGCAACATCATCCCAAGTCGAAAGAAGGGACTACTTGCTGCTATTGAAGATGTTTGGCAAATGCAATCCCATAAGAACAATTTTCTACTGAGATTTGAAGTGTGGCAGAAAAATGCAGTTACAAGAACAAAGCAAAGGAAGATACAATCCCGAGCATATGGTAAGAACATATTGTGCAAGACTTTGAACTGCACAGATAGATGTGGAGGATAGCAGAATAGTGGAAATATTGCAAGCTGTCTTTCATCTTTCCCTGACATTGATCAGAGCTGATTTGCATTACACAGAGGCGGATGATCAGTGAAGGGAATCAAAGATTTTCCTCCCACTCCCACATGTCTCACACAACAATAAACCATCTGATGAGTCACAGCTGGGAATCCCTCGGCTGGTGAATCCAGAGGATACAGTATATCCATGGCTCAGCATTTTCTTCTCGATTGAGCTGACAGTTTAAAGCTTTTGAATGAATCCCTCTCTTAATTACCTCCATAACAAGTGGCCGTTAGGTTGTTTAACGCAAAGAGAGGACGCTGCTTTCCACTATTAGTTTTTACACTGGTGTGTCATATCCATCAGGGCTCCTTTGGCTGCAGTTAGTGTACAGATAATGTGCTTCCAGACCAACAATCAATCAACCACACCCCCAGTTACCACAGAGTATGGAGGATAAGACAAAAGTAGCATCTCATTCATCTCAATAGAGACTTAGAGTTACGGATATAGGTATCATTAGCCCCTACGCTGGGGATACCCCACCACTTTTTGATGATGATTCTGTCCACTTTTTTAAAGTAAAATGTATTTAAAATGATGACACCTTAAGAAAGGTTTTCATCTGACCACTTAGCAAACTACTTATTTGAGAAAACACATGTTTAAATAAAGGCTTTAAAGAAAACGTGAAAATGCTGGGGAATTTATCTTAAAATATCTTTAGTGTATTTATATCTAGGACTTTAATGTTACCCCCAAAGTTTTCTTCATTTGGCCTTTTATTTTTGAGTCATGTGTTTGAAAATACAATATTAAAACAAAGGTAAAAAAGCAGTTAACAAAGATAACAAGCAATTGTTTCTAAAAATGTATTGTAATACCATAAGCAATGATTATATCAGTTTTAGGGTTAGGTAGCTGTAGGTCAGAAAAGGTCTAGTGGACATGGCAGCACTGTGACTCAAAGAAAAAAATAAATAAACCATGAAAATAACAGAAAAAAGACGGACCATCATATTTGAGGACAGTGCGGCAATGTCAAGCACTACCAAGCAAAAATAAATGTGCCAGAAGTCAAAGTATTTGAAATCAAATACATTTCCCTGTCAGGAAAATTACGAAAAAAATGTTCTTCATTTTCGTTTTATGAGGTTTCATTATTTCAAAACGAGGTGTCCGGCAGGAAATCTCTTTGTCTCCTCTCAAGGAACATTCATTTCACTTTAACATAACATCACTCTATTATTTGTATGTGCTGGAGTCTTCATAGCAAACACTTGTCATCTAAAGAATAACTGAAGCCTTTTCTAATCATTAAAAAATGGTCCAGTGGCTTTGCTACTAACCGTTCAGCATGGTTACAGCAGTACTATGTCAAACTGGACCCTTTAAGCTCTGGATGTTAATACTTTCATCTTAAAATGGTCCTGTTTTGGGGGGTTTAGTGAACAGTCTGAACCTTTACCACCTATATTTTTAGAAAGTATTATTCTCCTCCTACTTTGCTTCAGGTGGTGATTGTAATACAGCTTGTTGTGTATGAGGGGAGCCATTCTCACTCATGCGGATGACGACTGTAATTCGGCTAGAAAGGGAAACCGCTGAGTCGGCAAAGCCTGCCTGTCTTGGGAAGGTCAAAGCATTCCAGTGTCACTGACAAATGAGCTGTTTTTCAGGCTGCTGTTCCCTGGCGTTCTGCTCTGTTGTGTTTAAAACAGGGGATGGAGGGAAGAGAGGATACACACACACACACACACACACACACACACACACACACACACACACACACACACACACACACACACACACACACACACACACACACACACACACACACACATACACATTGACACACATCTCCCTTCCTCCAACTCCCTACTGCTTCACCCACACAGGGTAGTCACCATGCAGAGACTTCAATATGTTCTTAAAAGGTTGTATTATGCAGGTTGTTATTGCTCTGTGTTGTGTTTGCATAAGAAGAGATTGGAATTTCGTTCCCTAGATTTGCAAAATATAATATGGTTTTCAGCATAACAATGATTGCTATGAATTAATGCTGAACTTCAGAGCCAGAAACTCTTTTCAGAACGTACTTTATCAGCATGCAATCTCTGATTTTGAGTGTTGAAACATCAATAATAATATTAAAAATAATAAATGTATTGTTTTGATTATAATTACTATGGTATGCCGTCATTTACTATATTTATATATTAGGAAACATATGTAGAAATGTACAGTATACAGTAGTTATTTAGTATGAAAACATATTATTTTGTATAATTGTAACTTCAGTTTCATCTTCAAAGGTACAAAGTTATGAGACTAATCTACTCAACTCCTTTAACACATTTGTTAGATATCTACAAACACCACATTTGCATCTCAAACATGTATAAGATGTATTGTATTAATGGTATCATTCATATTGTGCTGGCTGTTTTTCTTTATGCGATGACTTAATCACACAGCCTTCCAGTACCTACAGTGAATTGACTGCAACAAGCATACTACTGAGAGTATGAAAAATATAAGTATGACCTTCACTGTCAATATGCAGCTGTTATGGCAAAATAAAGTTTTGGTGTTTTTGTTCCTGCTGCTGCATTTCTTCAACGTCTCACCAAGTGCAAGAGATTAAGAAAGGAGAAGGAAAGGGGTCATTATATACCACAACACAACACTGCCTCCTGTTGGTCATAGTGGAAACAGAGGGGGTTTGTAGTTTGTATACACCTGTAACTTGAGCTGAGTTTAGAAGAGTAGGACGTTTCTCATTAAGTTACTCCCCTTTCTTATTTGCAGTATCAATAGCAGGCAGTATGTCCAACCTTTTCATCAGGCAGCTCTTTCAATACACTGATGTTGCTGGTCCATAAACATTTTCTTATCAAGGATTACTGGAGGTATAGGTTTATATTATGTGAGTCTAGCACAAGTGAATATACAATGGTATTTATAAGATGAAACTATAGCAAAACTGATTCATTTACTGTTCATCTGAGTTAATGAGAGGACTTAAATTCAACAGGGCTCCTATTGTGTTGCTTAGTAGGAAATTGGCTCAAGGCAAACATTTTCCATCTGTTCTGAGACGAAAGCAGCGAAAATAGAGTCAGGGTATGCAACATTCATAATGCATGAGTACACCGGGCCATGTGGCTGAAACATTAAACACTTTGTCCCTCCATTCTCACCTTACATCGCTCAAAGATATACTTCATGAATATACCTTTGGGGCTTATGTTTGGTTTTTTTTAAAAGTGGCTGGAAGTATTATTAAGATTTTAAACTGTTGGGAATTTCGTTTTTTTTTATTGCAGCAGCATAATGATGATGCTGTATCTACTAGCATCAGCCAGCAGGGGGCGCTGCTCACTCTATCTGATGTTTGTTTTGGGATTTATTTGCTCTTTGTCAATTTTCAGAGTTCGATATGAATACATTTATTATTGCTATTATTATTTTTAAGGATATTGTTATACTTTATATTTAAATATGTATAATATATACTTTACTAACTATTATTATGTATTGCAAAGAAATACAAAACGTTGATCTTTTTTATTTTCATGTTTAATTTTTGCAATGTAATTTAAAAAGTATATGCTGAACATTGACGAAATATCAACAAGGAATGTAACCTGTACACCAAAAAAGCAATATGTTAAAAATAAAAGTTTTAAAAGGTATTTTAATCTGTAGATTGACTATTTCAATGAACATGTATAAAATGCATACATTTTTCTCCTTCAATTGGACAGCATTTTCTGCCATCCAATTAAGCCACACTCATGCACATGCTGCCTGTAAACATTTTTAGTACTTCCTCCTGGTTTCCTGGCAACGGTTTCCTAGTTGTCTAGTAAAGGATGTTATGGTTTCAGGATTAGTGTCACAGCTGCCGCAGCTTGATGAGATAAAACCACACACACACACACACACACACACACACACACACACACACACACACACACACACACACACACACACACACACACACACACACACACACACACACACACACACACACACACAACTTTATTATTGTCTACAGTATGTATTTAACAGCAGGGGCCACCAGCAGAGGGCTCAGCAAGTTAAGGAGGCTGTATGGTCCAACATTTCCTGAGGTTTTCTTACGCAAGATTTTTCCTGAGACTGTCCTCCTGCTCGGCAGTCACGTCCACATGCAGCTGGTGTGAAATAGCCTGTTACTCATACATACCTTTTGAAATATTCACCACTCGGAGACTTATAAAAACTGAAATATCCCTTTCCTCAAGGAAGTGTTTGACACTAATGTGGAGCAAAATAATCAATCCAGCTGCGTCCTTCCTTTCTGCCTTCTTTGAGCTGCTGACCCTTGTGGAAAAATGCAGCTGGAAATAGGATGTGATTTAATCACATTACTGCTTGATCAGCCCTGCCTGAGTCATGATCCTCGATTCCTGGCTTCTAAATGAATCAGTTCACTAAGTAACAGACAGTTTCTATGACACCATGATCGAATCACCTGTTTAAATTGGATCCAGTCAAACAACTAGTTATTTCCACTGCTTTACCCAGGCAGTACCACCATGTTGTCAGGTTTTTGGGAGATTAAATGTGCAGTAGAGGGGAGGCTGGGGTTGATTTTACTATGTGAGATAATAAAAGTAAAGTTATGGTAAGTAAGTTCAGCGTTCAAAAACATGTTACATTTACTGAAGCCTCTCACTTCCTGCCACTCAGACTTTTCCTTGGAAGAGAAGAGTTGGATTGTGGAGCTAATGGAAGACTTGTGGTTTCTTCAGTTGCAGGTCTCATGATTTCATAGAAGTGCATCAGACTCACAAAACCCATGACATGTCTAAAAGCTCTCCTCTCCTCTCCTCTCCTCTCCTCTCCTCTCCTCTCCTCTCCTCTCCTCTCCTGGCCGGTTACTCACTATAACACGGGTGTATGAAGATCAGGAGACAGGGTGAGTGTGTGTTATGAGAAGTGTGTATGTGATAAATCGTACAAGGATTATCACATGACTCGTGGCTCAGATAAGTACAGGCCTAGAGGCTTAGGTCAAGGATAGAAAGAAGGTTGAGAGAGGGAAATACTTGATGAATTATAATACATTACAAATGTTTTTAAAGTGTTTGTAATTCCTTCCTCCCCATATAACCTAAGGCACAGAATTAGATTTAGTTATTGAAACCCATTACTATTTTTCATCATTTTAACAAACAGAAAAATGGAAATTTTGTAGGAAACCAGCACACGTTTTTACCGTTTGCAAGCACTCAAACAACATGTTCTGAATTATGAGTGCAAGCTGGTTTAAAGCCCATGATAGCAGCCATCAACAAACCCATGAAAACATGGATACATAAATAGATTATTCAGTGGATAATATCTCTGGCGTTGCCCTTGTTCAACCTCACATTCATTTGCTAATGTTCCTGTGGACAGGCCTCATAGATTTCTACACTAAGTGCTGATCCTGACTGCGGTCCTCGCTGGTTGGTAAAGTGAAACTGGAGACTCTCAGGGGTCCTTCTTGGGCTCAGGAGGCCCTTATTATGAAAAGGAGGTGCTTAATTTCATCATGGTTTAATTGATGGAAAATATTCCCCCCAGTGTAGGAAAAAGGGATGAACGACTGCATAACAGTTTCATTTTCTTTAGTGCAAAGGTTAACTGTTTCTTCCAAGAAAATATTGATTTTGAAGCTGTATATGCTTTCTCAGTCGGCTCATTAGAGATATAGTTGAAGTCAGTTGCAGGACAGAGCTGAATGAGTAGTGGGTGTCATATACTTCCACAAGTTCACTTTAATCAATATGTGTTGCCAAATTAACACTGTCAGTAAAATGTAATCTCACCTCATTGAGACTATCTTGGTGAAACTGATTAGCTGACCTTTTGAGCGTCTAACACTTGATAAAAAGCAAAAGGGTGAAAGGGTTTAAGGCAGAGAAGATTCTTTTTGAAATTAGAAAATGTGTTGTTGTTTTTTTATTAATTTGATTAATTGCACAATATCAACTCAGCCTAAACACAAATAAATTGAAATATAAAATTGTATGTTGTATTTAATCAATCTGGAGTTTTATATTCAAAAAGTAACAAGTAACAATGATGTATTGGATTAAAAAAAAAACAATGTTTGCCTCTATAGTGTAGTTGAGTAGAAGTACAAAGCAACATCAAATGGAAGTACTTGTGTAAAGTACCTAAAAATGATACCTAATTGAGTAATTGTACTGTGTCTATATTATAACTTATTGTTTGTGTTGGTAGGAAAGGTGCACTAAAGGTAACTAGAAACCAGAATCAAAACAGGTTTATTGCCAAGTAGGTTAACACACACAGTACAAGGATTTTGCCTTGGTGTGTATGGTGCATACATGGTGTCATGGTGTATGGTGCATACACACCAAAGCAGTAATAAATATTAGTTGTCAGATAACAACCAAAATAGAAATAAGTGAAAGAAAGGATCTAGTATTTACAAAAAAACATTAAAATATGACAATAACATGTGCTGCAGGGAATTTAAAATGGACAGCTGTTCCCATTTTGAAAGAGCTAGATTCAATAGAAACATTCAAAGTATACAGAGGCATGTGTAGGGTTCACAATATTACAATGAACAAGATTTGCTCACATGATTTGCATTAATGTAATGCATAATGTTTATGGAGAGGGTAAGAGTCAGTGTGGGTCCCAGGCCTTGTTGATGAATATAAATATTCAACAACATCGAGTTCAGGGATTTCCTTGCAGTGAGGTTAATCAGGTTCAGAATCTTAATTTGAGTTTATTGCCAGGTACGTTTTCACTTACAAGGAATTTGTTTTTGTGTTTGATGTTACAAACATAAACACAACATAAGGAAATACGTTGTAAGAGAAGATACAAAATATAGCAACCATACAAATTAAAAATAATTGTTAATGAAAAAATTGAATTTTATTGAAGATAAAAATATAACAACTATAGAAATTAAAAATAACTATTAATGAAAAAATACAATCTAATTTAACATTAAAGAGAATGAAAACAAAATAGGTATAGGCCTACCTAATATAAAGAACTGGTAACAATGAAAATATGACAAACTGCAGTATTTTATATTTTACAGTGGAAAGCTGTGCAGATTTTAAGAGGGATAGAGATATATATATTGAAATGAGCAAAAATAGTTGAATAGCAACTTGAATCTGGAGCATAATTTACTCTTGTCTATTTTCCTGCGCTGCTCAGTCTATTTTCAGTTCTGTAAACTGGAGGAGGAGGCGGAGCCTGCGTCCAGTTAAGGAGGGGATTTGGTGACGTCACGGGGGCCAGCGCCCCTGCGCACCACACAAGTCGGAACACGCGCTTAGGGGCTCACCCACCGAGAAGAAGCTCGAGACGTCAGTTGAAACATGGCGCTGAACGGCAGAGCTGTCAACAGTCAACTGAGGGAAGAAGCAACATCAACAACCGCTGCCGCACCTTCTCTCTGAAAGTCAGATACGGATTACTATCTGCGTTTCATTTTTTTCAGACACTTAACGTCGAAGCTACCGTTAAAGCCACTGCTTAGCTACCTGTTTAACCACAACATGAGGCGATCTGTTTAGCTTACTGTCGTTTATTTACTCGGTGGCTGCTACCTAGCTTCTTCTATTTGGGCTAACGTCAGAGCTACTAGTCGGTGTATAATACCAAAACATGATTCGTTGAACTGTTGCCGTTCACTCAGGTCCTGTCAGCTTAAAATCACCTGAACGTCATATATGCCAAGTTTGTATCGGTTTATACTAGGTGAATAGCATTGAGACATGTCAGACAACCAGAGCTGGAACTCCTCCGGTTCCGAGGAAGACGTGGAGCCCAGAGATGAGTCTGGACACCTGATTGGGATTGTCGATTTAAGCGGAGTCCTTAGCAAGGTCGGTCATGTTTTTTTGGTTTAGTAAGCTTGATCAGTGTCACTGCCAAGTCCTGAGGGCAAGAGGTGGAAGAAGTACTCGGATCTTGTAATTAAGTAGAAGTACCAGAGTGTAGGTACACTCTGTTACAAGTAAAAGTCCTGCTGTAAAAATGTTAATCAAATAAAATATACAAGTATTAGCATCACAATCTAGTTAAAGTACTTATCATGCATCGGTCCATTTCAGAATAATATATATTATATGTTTGGATTATAAATGTTGATGCATTAATGTGTGATCAAAACTGGTAAAGGTGCAGCTAGTTTTACTTTGCATACTACAGGGTAGTTTGTGAATCTTAATCCAGATTTAACAAAATGTAAACGTAAAAAAAAAGTACATGTAGTGGGATGAAACTACAAATGAGCAAAAACATGTATATTGTCATTAAGTACAAGTCCTAAAAATTGCAAAATTGTACTGAAGTACGGCTCTTGAGTAAATCTACTTAGTTACTTCACACAACTAACGGTAAGTCATTTTTGGGCTAAACCATTAAGCTAACAAAAAAAAATAGCTGTTAGCTTGATCAATTTCACTGCTAAGTCCTTAGTGCTTAACTGTCATGGAGGTGTCATTCTGCATATCAGGGTTATAAAGGAGGTGATATGGGAACGCTTTAGACAAATCACAGAATGTCTATTTTGAGGGGTAAGGGTTATCCTGAATCCTTTCCTCTCTGTCAACATTTCCACACTGCTGCTCAGCAATATTACACCGGTAATCCCAACTGAAGCAAAAGGAAAGCCCCCTTTTGTAATTGAACAGGGGGGTATTTAATGCAGCAGCTAGCTACATTAGCTCATAGATCCCTCTAAGATAGACTGATTTGCTGTAGCAATGAGTGGATGTAAAAGTCTGTAGCTCATTCCAGGTTTATACATGTGACATTGTATACCTGTATTTTAATTTTACAACGGCTGTACCCTAGTTTTATTCAAGGGAATGATGATGGCAGTAAGCTGGAGCAATGTTTGCTTAATGATGTCACCACTATAAATAATTAGGACAGCTTGTATTTTCCCTAATGTACTTTGTGATCACTTAAAGCCTGCTGAATATTTCAAAGCTTTTTCTATTACTATCAACATGTGTAAGTGTTATGTGCACATGTCCAGAGATACTGTAAATATTGCTTTGACAGCTATGTGCAAGGTACAGAAACACCTTTCCTGGGTTGCTGTCGCTTGTAACAATGGCTGTTAACTCTGTAAAAAATAAACACTACTAGCTGTTGTTCACCTGTTCTGTTTTTCTCGGGTAAACAGACGGTTAAGTCTCCTGCTAGACAAATCTTGTAACCTATTTGGCCATATGCTTCTTCTCAATGTGCAAGACCTTGTTTTGGCCAAAAATGAACACAGTCTTAATTAGTTAAGCTGCTCGCAAGCTAATATGGTATTAATGTCACTGTACACTGGTTGGCTCTAAACAGATTGCATGCTGACCCGCTAACCAAGCATATTGGGAGATTAAGCAGATCTGCATCCAGTAAAGCTCACCTTTTTAATTATACCAAGCCCGGCACACATCATAAATCCTCAAATCCTGTGTGTCATATCTCATAAATAGGTCTTCTGAGAAGTGCAAAACATACACCAAGTAATTTTTTTGCTTTGTCCTCTGATTTACCAGTGAAATGGATACTACTATCCTAGTTAACTTACTATTACATACAACAGTCCTTTAAATACTGTTGACTTTATGTAACTGACACTTGAAAATGTTATCTGAAGTATATTTTTTCCGTCTGCCTAAGTAAGATATTGATTAAAGTGCTTTCTCTTTCAGTGGACAAATTACATCCATGGATGGCAGGACCGTTGGGTGGTCCTGAAAAACAACACACTGAGCTACTACAAGTCCCAGGATGAGACTGAGTACGGCTGTCGGGGTTCCCTCTGCCTTAGCAAAGCTGTAATTACTGTAAGTACCCTTAAGTTTCTTTTTCACCAAACAGCACATTACTTCTTAAAAAAACCTTTTGACATATGTTCTGTGTTCCTCAAAGCAGCCTTCGTTTGTGCAACACTGGCCTTTTCGATATGTCTTACAAGAATTTACGTACGTGTAGAAGACTTTGGTAAGAGAGAGAGGAATCATTACTCTCACTATTAGGCCACCAAACCAATTATCTTAGACATGCATCCTACTGTGGCTCCCTCCCTCTGCTATTCAAAACCTGAGTGGATGCTCTGTGGATGTTTATTTAAATTGCAAATTTGGTGACAAACTACCCTTGTGTGTTACTTCACTTACAGCCTCAGCTGATGTTCTGTGTGCTACGAGTTGCTCCAGTTTGAGCTCCCATTCAGAATAAGCCTTACAGCCAGGCGGTGTGGTGGCAGTCGGTAGGGTGGTTGTGATAACCACAGTGGAAATATTTCCATCACAACAAATGGTCTGCATTGTTGCTTTCGATTTGATAGAAGTAACTGACAGCTGAGTCGTACGAAAAGGGTCAGCTTTCTCTGGAGTCTCCTGACCTTATCCTTATAGTAGTCGTCGAGCTGTGATATCCTCCATATTACTACTACTATAAGGCTTATCATTTTCATTGACTACATTATTTTTTGATTCAGGTTCACAATGCATTGTGAAGCTTTAAATAATCAGGTCAGCCAGTTGAAGAAATATAATTGAATTATAAAAAATCCACTCAAGAATAGTTTGCTGTGCCATTAGCTGATGAACTCACTCTATCTTGACTGTGTTCTTACACAAGCTTTTTTATCTGCATGAAAGTTGGCAGAAGAATCCTTTGTCTGTTTGTCTGCTCAGCAACTTCCCCGCTGTATAACGTTCACAGAATTCCACCTTTGGCCACACTTTTTCACTCATTGCATGCTTTGATCAAAATACTTTTTTTTCTTCTTCTCGTAGATAAAAGGTTTTAGTTGGATGTTGCACAATACATTTTGTAATAATTGTTTAACAACTAAGAAGGAGCAGGAACAAAACAGCGTTTCAATACTTCTTTTTGGAAATGTCAAAAATCGAAAGGCCAAACACTTTTTTGTTTTGTCTTCCATGGGTGTAGAACCTGCCTCCCTGTTTTCTTTCTGAGCCTCTACAGGGTTTTTGGGAAATTTGATATATGATGCATTAGATGTGATACAGATGTTAGGAATCCACCATATGTTTCTAATTAATTCATGACGGAAAGACTCTGGCTCTTTCCAGGATCAATGTGCAGGCCAAAGGCTTGACTCACTAAAGACGATTCTAATCAGATGGCCTTTACACTTGAGTTTCTCAAATGGCTTCTTCAACTGAAGGTGATGCATAGAACTCCTGATTTGTTCTGCTTTGCCTATCAGGTGACTGTTGGCATTTTGAAAATCATGCTACAGTATGTGGAAACGGTTTATTGAGAACTTCATTATGAGACTGAGTAATGTTGTGTCACTGCATAGGATAAACCAAGCGAGTGGAGCTGTGGTAGATGTAGCGTCCAATGTGTTGAAGCAGAGACTCTCATGCTCAAAGGGAAAATAAATCTAAATGTATCAACAGTTTTTAATGCTGGATGTTCACCGTGTTTCAGTGGGATCCCAGGTCAGCCATTGAAACCCTGTCTGTGTCTCTATAAGAGTAACAAGGGAAATGAATAAGTGATATGTTCCCAGGCAGCATAAAGCAGGCTTTGCTATTAACTTTATTTGTTCAGCTTCATCCATTCCCAGCCTGTGTAAATATTAACCTCCATGTGACGCTACTGTTGTAATTTCTCATTCCGATGGAAATACGCCTCAGAAGTCTGGGGCGTAAATATTAAAAAGCTATAGCTGGTGGTGGCCATGCACAGACAGTTATTGACTTTTTGAATAGAAAGTGTATTACTCTCTTTGAGTGTTCTTTTTTTGTCATTTCCCCTGATGGCACTCGCAATAACACGGGCACAATATGTTCTACAAAAGCTCCCCAAAAAGATTAGCTTCTCATTTTGATGTATTCATTACGGCTTGTAATTTTAAATGCCTTTCAATATTTGAGGCGGTTCACATACTTTACCTTTTTCGTCTGATCTGAACTGTCCATAGTAATGCATTTAATAATGATATATTTATTTCAAAAAAGGAAGAAATTCTCAAGTTTGGGAAGCTGTACTGAGTCAAAGACAATTAAAATATTAGCTGATACATCGACTAATAGATTGTGGTGTGCAAAAGTATTTAGTTGAGAGGGAAGTCTGTGGTTCAAGTTGCACTATGAGTCATTTATGGATTTCAGTGAGGACACTAAAGTTGAGAAATCTGGGTGGACCTGTAAGAGAAGGTGGGACATTTCATTGGAAAACAACCAGAGCAAGTGCTCTGAAGCATTTCTAAGAAGGGCAAATTGACACAGAACAAAAACCCAAGATCCTTTGTGTTTTGTTGTTTATGGCTGATCTAGTGGTGGAAATGTAATGTCAGGTTTCCATCATTCCCAGCTTAACCAACAAGAACATTGTTAGTAGGTTGGACGCCCAATAGCTAAGCTACAGAACAGCTCATAATAAAAATACATGTAATCATCCCATACTTCAAACTTCTGCCTCCAATTTCAACAGACTGGAAATATCAGTTTGATACAGTATCGAGGGAAGGTTACTCAGAACTGTTAGGTAGGGTTGCGTTGTGCATTGTTTATCATTGTTCCTGCACGATAGTATAGGCAGGTCACAAGCATCCTCTTTATCTGTTGAAGCCACCTCTGTTACTAGGGAACTTGATAGCACTGAATTGAATGCCATTCAGTGTTGCAACGATCATATCTGGTGTGCAACCAGTAAATCAACTATAGAAACGTACACTATGTCACTTTAAAAACAGTGGACGCATTGTCTAATGTTAACCGTTCTCTCATTTCTTGGCAAACAAGTAAAACCATCAAACTCAGTGTTGACAGTTGACTCCAACATGTACTATTCTGTCATGTTATTTCAGGTTGGTGCGTATGATTGGAAGGTCTATGTGATCAAATGTGCCTCTACAACACTGTGCTTACCACAATCAGCCTTTTTAGATCCATGGTTAATAAGAACACACTGGCCAGGCTGTAATTCCACATTTAGCTTACATTTGGTGCTGGATTGTTTTGAGTTCTTCAAGGCTGTGGCACTGGATGCAATGATTTGTACTTTTTCCACTCCGTATCTGTCACGTAGAGATAGGGAAAAAGAGACCTAAGGTCAAGTTGGTTGAATTGAGCGTTGGGACTGATGTCAGGCTTGTGGTGTCTCTAGCCAGGAAATAAGACTCTTCCTCTTCATCGGTGGACATGACTAGGGTAAAAAATGTACAGTGGAGGAAATAAGTATTTGATCCAATGCCAATTTAGATAGTTTAACCACTTACAAAGAAATGAACAGTCTGTAATGTTTATGGTAGGTTTATTTTAACAGTGAGAGAAAGAATATCAAAAAGAAAATCCAGAAATGTAGATTTTAAAAAAGATATAAATTGATTTGCGTTTAATTGGAGGAAATAAGTATTTCCCCCTTGCAACCAGCAAGAATTCTGGCTCCCACAGAGTGGTTAAATAAGTCCTCTCTTAAGAAAGTACTCCTGATGTCAACTCTTAGACACCTGTCCCCAGTCAATAAATCAGATTACAACCTCTCCACTGAGGGTAGGCGACCATAGACAGATCTTGTGATTATGGTGGAACTAATGTCTAGGACATCAGGGACAAGATTTTAGACCAGCACAAGGCTGGCATAGTAGACAAGACCACCAGCAAGCAGCTTGGTGAGAAAGAGACAACTGGTTTGATTATTAGAAGATGGAAGCAGCCAAAATTGCCATCAATCGCCCTCGGTCTGGGGCTAGATGATCTAAGATCTCGCCTCTTCGGGCATCAATGATCATGAGAAAGGTGAGGGGTCAGCCAATAACTACACAGTAGGTTCTTGTTAATGATCTGAAGGCAGCTGGGACCCCAGTCACCAAGAAAAGTATTGGTAACACACTGCGCCGTAATGGATTAGAATCCTGCCGCGCCCGCAAGGTCCCCTGCTCAAGCCACATGTACAGGCCGTCTGAAGTCTGCCAGTGGTCCTCTGAAGGATTCAGAGAAGGCTTATGAGAAGGTGATGTGGTCAGATGAGACCAGAATCAAGATCTTTAGCATCAACTCAACATGTTGTGTTTGGAGGAAAAGAAATGCTGACTATTACCCCAAGAACACGTCCCCAGCATCAAGCATGGAGGTGGAACATCATGCTTTGGGGGGGTTTCTCTGCTAAGGGGACAGGGCGATTCACTGCATCGAGGGGATGATGGAGGGGGCCATGTATCATAGAATATTGGCTGATAACCTCCTTCCTCTAAAGCATGTTTTGCAAGGGGATCAAATACTTATTTCCCCCAATTAAATGCATATTAGTGTATATCTTTTTTTTAATGTACATTTCTAGGTTTTTCTTTTGATATTCTGTCTCTCACTAATAAACCTACCATAAAAATGACGGATTGTTCATGTCTTTGTAATTGGGTAAACTAACTAAATTGGCAGGGGATCAAATACTTATTTCCTCCACTGTATGTGCACACACAGACTTGGGCATGACATTTCTCTCATCCTTGTTTATTTAGCCTTTCCTTTCCTCCTGCCCTCTGAGCTCTTGGTGAGTCAGTGTTTCCTGTGCTATGGGCCAACGGGATCCCGTGTTAATGTCCGGCGTTTACATAAAGATGTTCCTGGCACCAGGCCTGACCGATCAAGATACTATATTTGTCTTAATCTCCTCTGCAGACAATATAATTATGAGGTTTACAATTGCACAAATATAAATGAAATCCTTTTGGGTCTTTTTAAAGCTTTGTAAGGGTTCTCTTTGCTTGCATTGTGTTCAATCCATCAGTTTTTTCATGTATTAATTATCCAAATGTTTTCTAAGGGAAGCACCCATCCACTCACTTCTGGAGAGTGTGACTACAAACACGTACACCAGCTAGAGTTGAAAGGGAGAGGACAGACGGGCTTAGTTTTTTTTGCCAGAGTAATCGTTTGTATTTAAGGAGTGGAGATAAACAATGTCACACACTGTCATGTTTCATCATGATTTGGGCATATGATTTGCTACCCTTCGATACAGAGTAAAAATACTGAATATTTTTCTGGCTGGATCATATCATATGGTCTGTTTGTTCTCCTTCCAGTCTTGTTACCCCCTACCATGCTCCTTTTATGAGATCATGTTGATGTTGAAAGTGATTCAAAACAAACGAGTCACAATAATATGAGTATGAGAATCAAAGTCTTGTGGGCAAGGTCTTTGTGTGATCAACTCTGCTGGGTTATGCAGCTCCTGAACATCACATGGATAATGCGCGTACAGTGGAGTGAAAATGAAATGTGTTTTTTTACATAGTCTACTGTTGGTACCAGATAGTTGAATACAAATTGTTGTCAGGTAACATTGTGTCACTTCATGGGACAATAAATAATGACTGCATCTTTATTCGCTTTTCCCTTTTTCTAATTCAACTAAATAATCAAAATATTGATTTGTCCTAGGATCCAAAGTGCTTTGCTGAAATCACATCTAAAATATCCTTCCATCCGTTTCTTCAGTACCAAGCCTGTTGGAAAATAAATTCAGCAGAAATTATCCATCATTCTTATTGACACAGATTTACATCATGTGTTTATCTGGTTAGGGTTAGGACACAAGGATTCACAACGACGGACACAAGGATTCACAAGAAGTCACACAAACTCCACACAGTTAATTTATTCTGTTCTGCTCCTTCAAGCCGGGCCCAGGCTGGGATCAGCATGTCAGCTTGTGATGTGCAAGGCTGTGAAAACGACCTTACTATGATGGATTATTGTTTACCGTAGCCTTGGATCCAAGTAACCTTCTTCGACCCAGTGCAGGCTTTCATTTTTCAAACAGGCCTTCCAGTCAGTATACCTGTGACCCTGCAGTCTGGAGGTGATCATGAGGAACACATTTTCCCACTTTCCTAGCAACCAATTGACTCTAAAAACCTATTGACCAGTTCAACATTTACAAATTGTGTGCAGTCACACTGTGTAGTACAGCCATCGCAGCAAGGGACATTTCATTGTATTATTTCTTTAGAATATTCTGGGTAGCTTTTGTTTTTTCATTTCATATATATATAGATATTAAAACCCTTTTGTTTTTAAACTGTTTGTACAATTGTAATAACACAATCAGCCCCTTAACGCTGTGGTCTTCTTCATAACAAATGCAGGGTAAAGGATGCACCACTATTCCTGCTTCCTCTTCTTCTCTGCCTCTGCTGCTGGTGTTAACCTTATGCAAATATTGCTGGTCACTTTCAAATGAGAATCTGGTTTGGCAAGTTTTCAGCAATCGGCCTCGTATCGGGCGTTATTGACACAGAGCATCTAGTCTTGTCCTCTGTGCCGTCCAGGTGTCGTGCAACAGACTCAAGTCCCACTCCTCCAGTGAAAGCTCTTTTAAAGACACTAGTGGGCCATTTATTACTCTGCCAACTCACAGGAGGAATAGAATCTTCCGTAATGTTTCGGGCTCAGGGTGTCTCTGGGTAATATTAGAGTGCAAGGTTGCTTTGGTTAATGATCAAATGTGCCTCAGTAGATTTTTGCTTGTCTCAGGGAAAATAACAACTAGGCTGTTTTTATCTTATACATCTTAAAAAGGCCTGGTACACAGGATGAATCAATAAAGTATTATTAGAACATAATATCTCAAGATTGAACCAAAAAAATCTATAAATTCATTAATTAAACAAACAGCCCAGAGTCAATTATTGGACGTATGGAGCCTATATACACTATGAAAGGAATCCCAGATGTGTTTACTGCACTGTGGCCTCCGTAGGAATGCAGAGGGCTCTTCTCTGAAGTGATTTCTCTTTTTGCTTACAGTTCAGCCGCAGTATCTGGCCTTCCTGCTCATTCAGTGTTTCCCAGCTCTTTGTGTGTCCTCAGCCACACTGCGAACGAGCCAGACTCTCAGCCGTATATCAGAGAGCTGTTGTTTGCCTGTGCTTAGACCATCAGAGTGATTTAGTATTGGGGCTCTGTAGTCCTTAATGCATTAGGTAAATACTGCACAGGTAAACACCATCGCTGTCCCCACAGCTTCCTCCACCCCTGCACTCGCAAGCACACAAACGCACACATAAAGTGGTTAATGGCCATGCCAGCGCTGCAGTTTCACAGCGCTGATGGTACACTGGAGGGATATTAGGAGTCTGCTCCATCTTGCTTGTTCCCTTAAAAGGCCAGTTATCAGCCACCTCTCCTCCTGTGGGACAGTGTCTGAAAATAAAGGCCTGTGCTCCCCTCTTATTGGAACGCTCCTTTCTGTCCTTACATCGGAGATATATAGATCAGCCTACATTGAATACATTTCACTCCCATCACTGTGACAATGGACTGCCGTGTTTCCTGTTTTTGCCGAACAGGAGCGAGATAAGCAGTTTGCTATTTCAGTGTGATTTTAAATAACTATTTACATGGACAGGCACCTCTCACGAGTTCCCCTCTGCTCTTCCTGCAAAGGAAAGAGATTTGCAGTTTCCGCCTGCTATGAAAGAACATGAACGAAAGCAAAACATTTATTCTAGTGCCATCACGAAAATCCGGCCTTATTTCTTAGAATTCTCCAGTATCTCTGAAATGTCAGATGTCGAGAATACTGATATTAAAAGGATTTACAGCAGTATATTTTCAATGCAAACCGACTAATCTTCTTGTCCCCTGTCCTTTTTTCTTTTTTAGCCTCATGAGTTTGACGAGTGCCGGCTGGACATTAGTGTAAACGACAGTGTGTGGTACCTCAGAGCACAAGACCCCGAGCACAGACACCAGTGGATCGACTCCATTGAGCTGCACAGGGTAAGTCACACACCAGAAAACAAACTACTGCTACCAAAATAATCAAAATCTTTGTCACATTTCAACACATAAGTATCAAAATACAAGGTTTGTGTTTGTGGATGTGTGTGTTCATTGTGTGTGTGTGTGTGTGTATTCCTATTAGAGTATCAGAGAGGGGAGGAGAGAGAAGGGAGGAATCCAGGGAACAATATTCATCTCTCCACCGCTGGTGCGTTTGTTGGCAAGTCTGCAGGACTTACTGAGTGCTTCACTCCTCTTTAACACAGTTTAGTTACAACTGTGTTTCTCCTTTCTCTTCCATCAAACATTGTTCCAAAAGCATATACGCTGTGTGAATATGGTGGATGGTTCACAGTTAGTGCATGACTCTTGCTAAGGCTGTAACAGAGGCTGGAATGTGTCTTAACCTTGGACTAACAGTAAGCTCAGGGTCCCTTTTCAAACACACCGCGTTACTTTAAAAAGGGTTTTGCTGAGGAAGCTGTGTGAATTCTGTCATCCTGTTTTAATGATTTTCTAGGGCCAGTCCTGCGAAAGTTGTGTAAACACTAATGCTTTCGTAACTGTTGTTTGCCTGAAATGTCAGAACAATGTGAATTTACTCAACCTTTAAGAGCAGTGTGAAAACCCTTGAAGTGCAGGGTGTAGCAGCGATTGTATTCAGTTAGTGTGAAGGACAAAGGAAGCAGGTTGCAACCCTCCTGTTGACTGAGTAAAAACAATGGAGGCAAAAAGAAAAGCCAACAAAGTGTTTGTACAAACCGCAGCCAACCATCAAATATGTAAATGCTGTGATGCGTTGCTCTTGAAAACAAACCCATGTGTCGTCTGGTAATTGAGTGTTTATGTTGTTATTCATTCTAGCCTGAGAGGGAAATGGTTTCACAACATGAACTAAACTGATTTGAGTTTAAAAATCTAAGGCAGATATAATCCAGAGTGAAGCAAGAGTCTGTCTGGCTGGGATGGGGAGTCGGCAGTGACCACACCTTCTAGGCGTCTGCCAAAACACACCATGCTCACTCCTGGTCTCCGTTTGGGAAATCCCCCTCTTCCCCCCTTCACTCACACATACCAGCACAGGGGGAGCCGCTGTGACTCATACCCTACCACCCACAATGAGTCAGCACCAAAACCTCTTCTTAGAGGGCCCTGCTTCTCCTTTCGAACCCACACTACTCGAGCGTCTCCAAGGAGACACAACACACCACAGATAATACTCTCACAGTTGGAGACGGTGAAACATCGTACAACAACACTTGTCTCTAGGACACTATCTCCAAGTAAAGACAACGCTGCTTGTTTTATTTGACAGCCGTGTGACAGAATAAAGTCATGTTTTATGCTCATTATACGGGGGTTTTATCACTTAAAAGGAGCTTTGTGCCTTGGATAAGTGAGTTTCTACTCGGGGCAGCTCTTTTATCAGCTCCAGGCTTTATATCTTCTTTTATCCAAAGTCAGTAGGGTGAGTGCACTTGGGATTTAATCACCTGACGCATAAACACACACAAACACTCATTCAAATATTGTCTTTGCCTTATTGCATGCAACTTTAAGGCATGTGTGTGGGTGTTTCTACAGTCATATTGCAAAGTTATTTATTATTCCCGCCGGCCAAATGGCTTGTAAATAAATGTTTCCAGCTGCTAAATAGATTCCCCTTGTTTTGTGTCTAGTGAGTAATGCAAATCAACTATCCCTTGCATATCTTAACAGCATTTGGCTGGTAAATGTTGTTGCTTACATACTGTTGAAAATCCCGACAGCAGCAGTGCATGGTTGTTACTTGAATCCAGTTTAATTTTGTATTTTTCAAATAGTATAGCTGCAATAAAACCTCAGTCTTCTTTTTCTCTGCCAGATGAAGCAGCCCTCATGCTAACAGTTAGATGCAATCTGTGCTGCTGCAGTCAGCGGGCAGCAGAATGCTGGTTAAAGGGCAAGCAGTGCTGTCTGAAATCTCTGAACACCGGCAGAGTTCATTCCTGCCGTTGACCGACAGTAACCCCCGGCTCTCACAAATGCCAGTCACGTGCATTGACATGTCGCTCCCCCTGGTGGTTGAAATTGAAATGATGTCATAAAGGGAAACGCATCCCTGTTCCTCCTCTCCCCCACTCTCTCTCCCTGCTGCTGCTGTCACCAGCCATCTATTTTGAGGCCAGGCTGTTATGTAAGCAGGTTTACAGGAAGTCAGTTGGATATTTCAGTTGCGTTGCCATGGTCACTGTATCCGTGTCATGGTGTGCTGCTGCTGAGCTCACTGAATACTGTCAAAACGTTTCATTATGACATTCAGGGATTTCTGCAAAGCGGTGTGTGCAGTTACTAATAGGATTTTCAAACTTGTGTTCATTAATGACGTAATGCCAGTCATAAAAAAAAGAAGTAATTCATGATTTGAAAGTGTATGTTGTAGGAGAAGATACTCTTTAATGTTTGGATTAATCATTGTTTAAATGACTAATAGATGGAACATGACAATGGCACTTTGGATCAGAGCAGCAGCTAGAGCAGAGATTAGGGGGAGGATTAGTTGTAGCTGACCTTTTGTTGTGTCACATGGTTTGCTTAATAAGGCACAGCTGAGTTGGAGCAGTTTAAATGAATCATCATAAGGGATTTTGTAAATAAGGCTACTCGGTGACAACATTTCTAACGTGTCGCCATGTCCGTCTTTTGCTTTCTTCATAGGCGGATTCTGGATATGGCTCTGAGTCCAGTCTGCGGAGACATGGCTCCATGCTGTCTCTCACATCGGCCACCAGCGGCTTCTCCGCCACCTCCACATCCTCCTTCAAGGTGAGATTTTGTTATGTACACATGAGGAATTTTGCTGGGGTTGGAATGGTTGAATTGTGGTCCATGGAAATGCAAACCAAAGCCTAACCGCTGTTTCTTTATCAAGAAGGGTCACAGCCTGAAGGAGAAGCTGGCGGAGATGGAGACATTCAGAGACATCTTGTGCAGACAGGTGGACACGCTTCAGAAATACTTTGATGGCTGCTCTGACGCCGTGTCTAAGGACGAGCTGCAGAGGGATAAAAGTAAGACCAACAGATGCCTACACTTCTTTTAACACATTATTAATAAATAGGGTATCTGAATGTTGTCATTGTATATGAGTAGAGAAGATCATGCTATTGTTTTCTTTAAGAGCTGAAATGATTTTCAATGAATTAATTAGTTGAGCATTTGAAAACTAGTTCTTTATTATTTTGGACATTGCAAGCAAAAATTGTAAATATTTATTTATTATTATAGCTTCTCAAATGTGAGGATTTTATGCCTTTCTTTATCTTATATAATAGTCAAAATTTTGATGACCTTATTTGATAGGCAGCACATGCAAGAATATATATTATACAGGTATGTTTTAAACAGTAAATTGAGAAAAGTAATCATTAGATATCATGTAATGAAAATGCTTGTAGGTTAAATCATTTTGCGTCTGGTTAATCAGCTCTGTGTGGAAATCATGGAATATTTCCGGGAAAAAAAGGTAACATTATTGGGAATTCAGGGTACCAAAAAACTGGGCACAAAATGTGTTTCTTACGAGACAAACGTGTTTTTAAGTGACTATTTGGCTGAAATATTCCATGTATAGGTTATGTAAATATACGCAGTTAGGAAGAAACTTGGACTGCCTCTTGTTTGGAGTGTGTCAGAGTTTTGTGAGTCTGTCAGCAGTTATTCCACAAACCCCCTCACCCCGTGTTGGCAAGTTGAACATTTTCTCCCAGCAGCCTGCACTGGGTGCCTGTGGATGAGCACAGAGAATGAAGCACTGCTTTTGTTTTCCATCACCTCCCTCTCTCTCTCCCCCTCTCCGTTCTGAAGATGAAACCAGACCATTGTCATGCTGTCGGGCGAGGCAGAGCTCTGTCAGTCTGCCGGAGCGCTGTGTGGTAGCTCAAGTTGTGAATGAGCCTCAAGGCGCTGTAACGCTGGTTTACTTTCAGAGGCGTCCCACAAGGATAGGCTTGGGTGCCACTACCTATTTGGTGTTCCTACCTGAATCTTTATTGCTCTGTTTTTCAGTCGTGGAGGATGATGAAGATGACTTCCCCAACACCAGGACAGATGGAGAGTTTCTGCACAACAACAACGGTAGCAAAGAAAAATGTGAGTATTGCAGAATTGTACAAGTCATTTTCTAAACCGTTAAATATTCATGACTCTCAGGCTTAACGTTTGGAAGAGAGTATTATCTATTATTTATTGAGACAGCAAAGACAACAAAAACACAACAGAGAATTTTCAGTGAAACCACCGTAACTGTTTTAAAAGATATGTTGGCGTACGAAGATGTCTTTTTGAAAACTGCTGTGTTCCTCAAAGTTATAATATATATTCCGATGTTTGCAAGAAATCATTATAAATATGATGCCAACTAATGTAACATTTATGTAGAGTATTATGTTAGGCACTGTACAGATGTGGTGTTTGTCTGAAGAAGCATTTGCTTTATTCCCATGATCTTCATCTGTGCAGTGTTCCAGTCCTTGAGTCCTAAGGGAATCAATGGCATAGACTTTAAGGGTGAGGCCATCACATTCAAAGCCACCACCGCTGGGATCCTGGCCACTCTGTCCCACTGCATCGACCTCATGGTGAAGAGAGAGGACAGCTGGCAGAAGAGACTGGATAAGGTGTGTAGCGTTTGGAGCTTGGCCTTGTATCACCTATTTGTTAAAAAATAAATGTAAAAAGCCTGTACTACATGCATATTTCTTTGTCAGATCATAATAATCGTGAATGCCAATTACTTCATATCTGGCATCATGGGTTGTCACGTTGATCAAAACGGACATTAAACATCAAGATGAATGTTTTTAAAGAAGACTTTAAACACTGGCAGTATTTGATGTTCATGTTTCTTATTAATCTCAAATTGATCCATAAATGATTCTGTATTTTTGTAGGAGATGGAGAAGCGCCGAAGAATAGAGGAGGGCTACAAATCAGCTCTTAAGGAGTTGAAGATAAAGTCTCACTTTGGAGGTCCAGATTACGAGGTAGACATTCCTTCATCGTGCAGTGGCAAGAGTTTGGGTTGTGGGAGAACTTTTGAGGTAACATTTCTTCCCCCCTTCTTATTGCAGGAGGGTCCTAACAGCCTCATCAATGAGGATGAGTTCTTTGATGCAGTTGAAGCTGCTCTCGACAGACAGGACAAAATAGAGGAACAGGTACGCTGAGGATCAGATGCAGTTTATAAGAAAGAAGGACCACTGCTATATTTCAATTATTGATTTAAATGTGCTTGTTTGTGTCCAGTCTCACACTGAGAAGACGAGGATACAGAGATCCAGCCCAGTCCCCCCCGGAGATGTTTACTCCACCACCGGCACACACAGATTCTCCGACAAGGTAATCAGATACCTAAAACTGTACACCCCCAATCACTTCACTTCCATTTCTTCACTTTCCTTTTGTTGTCATCACACGCCTCTTTCATTTCTAAATCACGTCTTTTTTCTCTCTTCCTCTTCCTCATTTATTTGACCTATCATCTTCCTGTAGCTTCATAGTCAGTCCACCCCCGCTCTCATAGTCAGCGTCCCTCACGAGGTCCACAGATTCAGCGCAGAGGTAACTGTCCAGGCTCAGCCAGCCCCCCCCTTCTGTGTTTCACTTGTCTAGACTAAACATCATGTTTGCATGACTGCTTCACACCAGCAGCACTGAGTGGACTGCCTCCAGTAGCATGAACATGAACTCCCGTTATAGATGTCCTCAATAATAACTCAGAATGTTCTAAACCAGGGGTGTCAAACTCATTTTAGTTCAGGGGCCACATAGAGCTCAAGTGGGCCGGACTAGTAAAATCCCAGCATAATAAGCTATAAATAACGACAAATGGTTCCCTTTGTTTCAGGGCAAAAAGTACTGTGTGAAAATGTTCACCTTTTTTTAATTAACTTTTTTTTTTACAAAACATTATGAACAACCAGAATTATTTAAAGAAAATCAAGTGAAATTTCAACAATTGTATGCCTCAGTTTATCGTGTACACATGTGCATGACACATTACAGATCACAGTGTGTCTACAAAGACATTTAGCCACCGTGAACTGGAACTGAACAATGTAGTATTTTACTTTTTCATCAAAACAACTTGTCAATATGAGTAGTAATCCTGACACACCACAATGCAAACTAAATTCAGGCTATTAAGGAAGAAGTTATCCCCCTGCCTTGTAAATAAAATGTATACATTAAAATACATAAATGTTGTGGCACTGCTTCAACAATAGCTTTCTGCCAAGCTCTTTTGTACTCAAGCTGCCGACTGACACTTTTTTTGCACGTTTACATTTTTACACATCGCGAAGTCAATCCGCAGACCAGATTGGATCCTCTGGCGGGCTGGTTTTGGCCCCTGGGCCGTATGTTTGACACCCCTGTTCTAAACAATGTGCCCCCAGGTCTGTTGAGTATCATGAAGGTGAAATATAGGCCTGCCTGGTACACTGACGCTCTGTGTCCCCCAGTGTTAGCTCTGGCATGTTGTTTCAGTCTCCAGGAACTAGGGCTGTCCCCGACCAAGGATTTTGTTGGTCGACCAGTGGTCGTCATTTACTCCGACTAATCGCCCCCCCCCCCCCCCCCCCAATTTTTTTTTTTTTTTTTTTATTTTTTTTTTACAATTTTGACCGGGATACACATCTGTGAAGTTTTACCTTTAATGCCCGGCTACCGCATCTATTCACATTTACCACTAACGCCGGGAGTAACCTTGTGTGACTACTAACAAAATGTTTCCTGGTTCATCTAAACACTAGGCCTATAGCCTACACAAGTTCTTCTCTCAGTCGGAGAGTGAGAAAAAAACCCGACGTTCGCAGAAAGACAGACGGAGTTTGAACATTCTGATTATTTATTTTAAACAGGCGCCACACACGTACTGAATGATGATGCAACAATTCAACAAAACCAAAAATAATAATACAGCCTTAAACTAATTAAAAAAAAAAACATATTATTATTTTCGTTTCTTTTGGAAATGTACATAACGAAAAAAAATATGATTGCTGTAAAATAGGCAAACATGAATAGCCCTAAACTAATAAATAGGCCTAATTTGAAACAGACAGTGCAGATTAACAGACCAACGAGGTAGACTTGCATAAAAAACCTGAAGCTCACAGTGATTTGTCCTCGGCTCTGAGTTTTCTCAAATTGTGAGAAAGGAAGACCAATTTGTCCACATTGTCAGGGAGAAGTGAACTCCGCGTCTTGCTAACAATGAAGCCGGCCTTAGAGAAGATGCGCTCCGATGGTGTGGACGTGGATGGGATGGAGTGAATACGCATGGCTGCTCTGGCCAGCTTCGGGTAACGCTCCTCGTTTTTTTGCCACCATGCTAGCGGTCCCGACTCAACTTTTGTTTTATCCTCCAAGTACCATTTCATTTCATTGTTCTGTTCTTCTGTCTGCAGCTCCTCATCTGTACCCATCAGCATGGATATTTCGTCCTGCTTTTCATTCTTTTTTGTTTTCTTCTGTGGTACAGGCCCGGGTTCGTTGTCGTCCCCACTGGCGTGCTGTGTCTGGGCAGGCTCTTCTGCTGGAGATAGACTCTCAGCTAAATCCAACACCGTAGTGTATGCCTGGTTGCGTTTCTCTTCCTCCATAAACGATAAGCTTTTAAAGCGTGGGTCCAAGACAGCAGCTTTGATGTAAATGCTGGACTGCAGCTCCTTGTTTAGCTCCCACCTCTTGTCAATTTCCTCACCAAGTGTTTTCTTCAGTGCTGTCACGGCCGCGCTGTCATCCTCGCGCAGCAACAGGTGACGTCTTTTCATGTTTATGAGCATGGGCAGCGTGGCAGAGAGAGATGCATTAAGATCTTGTGAAAGCAACTCTGTAAGTGTGACCATCGGCTTCAACACCGACACTATGTCTTCTGTTATCCTCCATTGGACCGTGGTGAGATCCAAATCGCGGTCAGATCTGTGTGTGGTAACGCTAACGGGGTCGGAAAGTACAGCGGTGACCGGCCACCTCTGTTCCAGAAGGCGCTCCAACATGCAGTGAGTGGAGTTCCATCTCGTGGAGACATCCTGGATGAGTTTGTGTTCAACCACGTTCTGTTGTGTTTGTTTTTCAGTGAGAGCCGCTGTAGCCTTGGCACTTTTCTTAAAATGTCCAACAAGACGTCTGGCAGCTGCTATGACACGGCAAATGGGATCTTTTTTAAGAGCCGCATTGATGCACAGCTGCAAAGTGTGCCCTGCGCAACGAACTCCTTGGACGTTACCCCAGGACGGGTTACGCGCTAACTGATGGGCGCACAGCACCATGTTCGCGGCATTGTCATGTACAAGAGCGACCCTTTTTTCCGCGGGGATTTTAAAGTCTGCCATGACTTCGCTGAGTCGCTCTGCTATGTTGACAGCTGTGTGGCTCACTCCCAACTCTTTCGTTTCCAGCACGAATGAATGCAGTTGCCAGTTATCCGAAATAAAATGCGCTGTGACCGTCATGTAACTTTCCATCTGGTTAGATGTCCATGCATCTGTTGTGAAGCTGAGTGCTTTGCAGTTATCGATCTTGCCCTGGAGTGTTTGTTTTATTGTGCTGTATTTGTTTGTAATCGCGTGCATCACTGTTTCACGTTTTGGCAGGCTGTATCCGGGCTCGAGGCAATTAATTAGATCTTTAAATCCCTCACCACTGACGATATTCACAGGTCGCATGTCCAGCGCTATGAAGTCAGCTATTTTGTCAGTTATGTCTCTCTTCCTTTTTTCAGACAGAGGGGCTTTCATTGTGAGCTTCTGCTGCGTTAATGATGAGGAGGATGAGGAGGATGATGAGGATGACGTGGAGGTGGAGGGGGCTAGATTGCAATAAAGTGGATGCGCCTGTAGAGATTTAAATAATAAGTTAACCAGTGAGCTGGATAATTTAGCCTTACCAATACTAGCGACAAAACTAAATGTACTTAATTCATTATTTATTAATTCAATGTATTATTTATAATTTATATATATTTATAATAGGCCTAATTGCATTAACTTCATCGCATAGGATAGCTAGGCTAGTAGGCTAAGCTACTTACATTCTTGAGGTGGTAAATCATGTTCGTCGTGGACGAATGATAGGCAAATGTTTTTCTGCAAATTTGGCATATAACCCTCTTTGGGTCATCTCTATCCTTTTCGAAATGCTCCCATATCTTAGAGCTCCTTCCAGACATGATAGCCAAATAAGTCGATGCTGTCCTTGTCAAACAAATCAAAACCGTTTAACGTCTTTCTTGTCACGCCCTTCAAATTAAAAGTCCCGGAAGCCCTTTGACGAGACGCGGCTTTTTTCCCCTGCGACCAATCGACCAATGGAATTTGGTCGACAAGTATTTTTTTTGGTCGACCAACGATTAATCGATTATTTGAGGTCAGCCCTACCAGGAACTAGATCGTCAGTTGCAGCTTCATGTTGTGCAGCCGTGTTTATGCAAACTCTGAAGGCCTCCTCAAGTTTTCACTCACATCTTCCTTCTGTCCTTGTCCCTGTGTTATAGGTGGAGGAGATGGTGCAGAATCACATGACCTACTCCCTGCAGGATGTTGGTGGGGACGCCAACTGGCAGCTGGTTGTGGAAGAGGGAGAAATGAAGGTATGATGAGTGACGCTTTGCACGCTCTGGTTGGATGCAGACTGCTCTTTGTTCTAATCTGTGCAGTAACAATAAAGTTGAATGTAATCTCATTTAGATCCCATTATATTTATACCATTCTTTGCTTACTCATATTCTAAATTAAGACAATATAGTTGAATTACTATTGGGCAGCACACAAATCAAAGCCTACCTGTGTTTACACATGTTGAAATGTGTCTTTATTAAATGTTGTCATGTGTATTCAGGTGTACAGGAGAGAAGTGGAAGAGAACGGGATTGTTTTGGACCCGCTGAAGGCCACACACTCCGTGAAGGGGGTGACTGGACACGAGGTCTGCCACTACTTCTGGGACACGGCCTACCGCAACGACTGGGAGAGTAAGTCCTCTTACTCTAAACTCTGCAAGTTTAAAACTATTTCTTATCATTTAAAACTGCTTAATTGAAACATCCCCACTTTCTCTGCCTCTGCAGCCACCATTGAGAACTTCAATGTCGTAGAGAATTTGTCAGAAAACGCAGCAATTGTTTATCAGACGCACAAGGTAAGGGCTTTGATATCGCAAACTTAATCTCAAAACTTGAAAGGAAGATTTTTGATAAGTTTTATACGATCTGTTGCATATGAATAATAACAACGTGTTTTGCAGCGTGTGTGGCCGGCCTCTCAGAGGGACGTGCTGTACCTGTCCGCCATGAGGAAAATCTTGGCCAACAATGAGAACGACCCCGACACCTGGCTGGTGTGCAACTTCTCTGTGGATCATGACGATGCTCAGGTGAGCCATAAACACTCAGACTCTGTTTAGGATCCTGACACACTGCCAGGATATTTATCCAAATCATAAATGGTAATCATGCTGCTGTATTTAGTTCTAATTCTCTACCTTGCTGTCCCACAGCCATCCAACAGATGTGTCCGTGCCAAAATCAACATCGGCATGATCTGTCAGACCCTGGTCAGCCCACCAGAGGGAGACAAAGAGATCAGCAGAGACAACATCCTGTGCAAAATCACCTACGTCGCCAATGGTGTGTTTTCTTTTCTCCAGCCAATATTTTGAGGTTAATGATCCGATTTTAGCTCTTGAAAAGATCCTTAAAGTGTCTTCCTAAAGTCTGAAATGTACCGGTTTTAAACGTTTTCTCCTGGCTCTGTTTTAATTTTGTAACCATCCAGTGAGTGACTGTATTTTGTTAAAACATTGTATATGTGATGTTGGCATCATTTAAGGGAAAACTACAAGAAGCCATGTTGACGTATCATCGTGATATTCTGATTATAAACCTTGTAGTTAAACCTCTCTCCTGTGTCCGTGAGCAGTGAATCCCGGAGGCTGGGCCCCTGCCTCTGTTCTCAGGGCCGTGGCTAAGAGGGAGTACCCCAAATTCCTCAAGCGCTTCACCTCCTACGTCCAGGAGAAAACTGCTGGCAAACCCATCTTATTCTGAGGCGCACAGGTAACAGGAGCTTTCTCATCCACTTTATTCACTGTCACATCTGAATCTTCCTCTTAACGCATACCTTGCAAAATGATAATAAGACACTTCTCTGTCTTTCCAGTGTTGAGACAAAAGGACAGAAACGCATATGAGGCTTTGAGGATCCCGTGTCTTCAGACTGACTGCTGCTCTGCTGCTACCCAACGTTTTGTAAAGTGGTTTCTCCCTCTCAGTTTTTAGCTACAAGTTACTTCCAGTAGGGGGAGGCTGGGTCAAAATGCTGCCCTCTGGTGGCTGCATTCAAACATCTGCGAGACAACTCTTCTCTTAATATTCTTGAGGCAACTGAAACCTTGCCGTCAAGAGCCATTACTACTTGTGTCTCCCCGTCAAGCACTTAATGGCTGTTATTCCAAACAGATCTTTTCAAGTTTGATGAAAGAACAGTCTCCTGTGATGAATGCAGCCAGCAGGGGGCCCAGCCTCCCCATTAAAGTTTTTTATGCAGCGGCTGATGCCATCGTTCATGCTCCTGTAGAAGAGGACTCGTCATGTTTCTTACAGATATATTAATATATAAATGTATGTATGTTCTATAAGAAGTTTGTAAAAAGAAACAGACAGATCTTTGCTAATAGAATGAAATATTTTATTGCCATTTCTAGCTCCTATTTTGTGTTGATTTATTTCATAAGTAATTCCCCAGCTTCCTTTTTAAGCTGCTAACTTTTGCTAGTAAAACATCACTGATTGATAAAGTCCAGAGGGCTGTCATCTTCCCATGAGCCCTATGATATAAGACTTGACCTCTTTGACCCCGTCCCTCTCATGAAAACACCTCCTGGCGGTGCTGACGGAGGGACGAGGGGAGAGGAGTGTGTCATATATTTAATGTAAAGAAAAAACAGTTGTTTGCTCTGCTTTATATTTGTGTTATTGGTCAATGATGTACTGTCATATAGCACCCATTTTGAATGTTTAATAAGTTGTAAATAGAGTTGGTAACATTTCTCTGAAGGTCACATCGTTTTCGAGCCCAGATGCCTTAGTGTAAGAGGAGAATAATCGAGATTCTGATGGGGAAAATCACTAGTGAAGTGCCTCGTGGCTGAGTTCCCCTTATAATCATCATCTCTAGGAGTCAATCAAATATATTTACTGAGTGAACCATGTGACAATTAATTTGGGTTTCCTAGCCGGATATTTCACAAGTTGTAGTATTTCTTGAGATACATTTCAAATTAAGTTCAGTATCAGCATCGTCTCCTCAACATTTCTGGTGTGTGTGCTTCTGGTAAAATACTGACATCATCAGGTGTTGGTATAACTTGTAAAAATGTTGCTAAGGCAAAGGTGGAGCTGCAAAGTCCAGAGTTTAGTAAAAGGATCTTTGCTTTTTAAGAACTGGTGAAACGTTCCTCGTAAATCAAATTAAAACTTAATTTTATAGGAATGGTACTTCTCACTCCTTATTGGGGTTTAATTTGTTAATGCTGCTACATTCAAGTGTTGAAATGACATCAAAGCTGTAGCTGGACTTTGCATTTTCACATTTGACTGAAACTGATATGGAAATATCCTTTCACACTCAAGAGTATTTTGGTTTTCATTTCTTTAGTTATTTGCCATGTAAATCATTTCAAGTTAAAGCATACTTAGCTCTCCCTGAATTTATTTTGAGTACTATTTTCCACCAATGGACAGCACAAAATGTTTCTGTCCTTGGGTTAGTTCTATGATATTTGTTGCTATCTTTTTCAGTCTCTCGTTGAGCCTTTGATTTTAGAGCTCATAGCAGAGTGATGTGGGTGAGAGTGAAGCCATATGATGCTCAGCCTCTCGGCTAAGTGGAAAGAAGAAAGTCTAAAGCACTTTCACCTTAAGCAGACATTTCAAATTCTAAAATGAATGTGATTAGGAATACGTTTTTGTAAATAATTTGTTCATAATTATGGTGTGGGATCAACTTGCACATGTACTGTGACAGCGTTGCACTTCTGCCCTGTTGAAAAAGTGAAATAAATAAGTTTATCCTCCAATTCCCACCCGAGTCGTTTGTTCATGTGACAGTAAGAGCATTAAGACGTTTTTATTATATAGAAAGGAATATCTTAATCTATAGTTTTTGATGAGATTTTTGACATGTTTTCTTTTTTCACTATACTGTTTTTTACTGATACTTTCACATGCTATACTATTTTTTGGGGATATTTTTTAAATGCTATTCTACCCCACGTAAATGTTTAAATACATTTCAACAATAAACAGCTTTTTTTCTGATATTTTCATCATGACATACTATGATTTATTTTTTCCGGCATGTTTACATTAAAGAATAAGCTGATTTTTTTTTCCTGAAATGTTCTGAATACTTT
Source organism: Eleginops maclovinus (assembly GCF_036324505.1). Classification (NCBI taxonomy): domain Eukaryota; kingdom Metazoa; phylum Chordata; class Actinopteri; order Perciformes; family Eleginopidae; genus Eleginops; species Eleginops maclovinus. Next base: position 15,918,200 of record NC_086356.1, on the reverse strand, counting down.
AATTGGACTTTTTTTCAACATAGTATATTATGTCGTTTTGTGCAATATTTAAGACATGCTAAAATGTATTCTGTGTGTTTTTTTCTGATATTTTTTACACTGACTTTGTGGCAGTGGGGTATGGTAAGGGCGCAGGCTGCTGCTGGGGAGACGGGAGTGGCTCAGTTGGGGATCAGAATCAGGAAAATCAAACAGTTCCCGGCTTATCTGGTTCTGATCTCTTGCAGTAGGCTTGATCCAGACAGGAGGACCAGTCTACAAGGAACCCTCCAGAAATTGAGGACGATTATAATATGTAGTATTTTTGTTGTGAGTAGTATAGTAACTAACCTTTTGAACTTTTTTATTTGAATGTTTTTACATTTAATATTGAAATAAAAGGGTTATTCTCCAGTTTCCCTTTTTTTCTGCAGCCACGAGTTCAGAAAAGCAACTGAGACATTAAGAGGAAAGTTGATGTAAATCATTTTTTATTAAATAAAAAAATGAATAGCCTAAAATTGAATATTCTATCTAGAACATGCTATGGCTCAACTCAGAGACTAACTGTGTAAGGCCACGTTTGTGCTTGCTTTCCAAAAAGGTAATAAGGACCTGCAGTAACTGTCAGGGATGCTTTTAACTTCCACAATGTCAGCATAACCTCCAATCGTTCTGTAGGTAATAGAGTACCATTACAGTTTGTTAAATTAGTTTATATGGCTTTCATTTTCCAGTCATCCTTTTTTCGTCTTAACACAAAGTAACAATGTGCCTGTATAATTTTTTCAATTAACAAAAACCAAAGTAGCATTTGCTTTTTCCTCTCTGGTACTAGCAGCCATCTTCATTCAAAACAATACACAGCGGCTCCCTTGTGCAAGTATTTCCGACAACACTGTTTTAGTAAAACATACATTCAGGAAACAAGTTGGCATTGAAAAACAGATGTCACCTACAGCGGTAATAGCATCATCTCACGCAAACTTTTGGCTAGTGATCACTTTGTCAGACCAAAACATCACATTCTGCATTTTAGATGAAAAATAAAAGAATCAAGGTGCAGGTTCAGTCATTTTATGAATGGTTTTGGCCTTAAGACTCTAAAGAGGCACAGAAAGCGTTCAATAAATTGTGCAATGATTCAAAGCCATTCAAGAATTCACAATTGTCTGAAAGATCAGTGACCACAACACACACACACACACACACACACAGTTGCAGACACATGGCAAAAATAAATAACCTCAACATAATACCTGACCCGAAAAAGTCTTCATGCACACAGTGGTGCGACAAGCAGAGCAAGCATACGTTGGCTGCGGGGTTTGGCATGTGTTCCTGGTTCTAGTTATCAGTCTTTTAGTCTTTAGGTCTCCTCCTTTCAGAGTCACGTCATTAAGAGACAATGTTTCCTCTCACTTTTCACCGTGAAGTTTCCTTCTGTTGGCTGGAGCGCTCCTTCAATCTGACTCTAGAGGGAGGAATTCTTTGTCACGCAGCTTTCTCTGACTCTGATGGAGGCGTTTCTGACAGGTTTGTTTTAGATCTGGGAGCAGAAAAACAGGAAGGGCTTCAGAAATCATAAAGAAAATAAAGACTTTTACAAACTTTAAAGTAGATTAATGAAATGTCTGACCTGTTGTGGGTCATGTGGCTCTTAACAAGGTGTCCAGCAGCGAGAGCGGCCATCAGAGACAGCTCCCCGGCCAGAACCGTGGCACACACCACGCGGGCCAGCTGACGGGCGTTATCCCCGGGCCGGCTGGAACTGGTACCTTGGACACCGAGCATCTACAGATAGAGATGGATACAGATATTTAGGGAAGGTCACAGATCAGCCAAACAGTCTGTTTTCTGATTCATCACGTTTAATAAACTGTTACTACACTGTATAATAATACAACTACAACCCCCATACTAAAATATGATGTTTTGTTTCATATATTTAAAACATACAGTACCAGTCAGAAGTTTGGACACATCCGAAGGTTTTTATTTTTTGAATTATTTTATAGATTGTAGATTAATACTGAAAACATCAAAACTATGAAAGAACACATATGGAATTAATTGGAATTGGAAGAATTGGGTTGGTCGTCATGAGAGCCAGTTTCACCACAGCGTTTGATGGTTTTTGCGTCTGCACATTCAAAGTTCTTGACATTTTCCTGGCGGACGGACCTTCATTTCTTAAAGTTAGGATGGACTGTCGTTTCTCTTTACTGAGTTCAGTGGTTCTTGCTATAATATGGATTACAACAATTGTCAATGGGGCCCTGTGCACTAACCCCACCTCAACTGATCAAACACACTAAGAAGGCAAGTATCCCACACATCGACTCCTGACAATGCACAGCTGTTAATGAACCAGAGAGAGGCCAAGGGGGGGAAAGCTGTCATCAGGGCAAAAGGGGGCTACTTTGAAGAATCTAAAACATATTCTGGATTGTTTAACAAGTTTTTGTTTTTACATAATTCCATAGTTTTGATGTCTTGAGTTTTAATTTACAATGTAGAATATCATTTAAATAAATTAGAACCATTGAATGAGAAGGCGTGTCCAAACCTTTGACTGGTGTTGTACTTTACAGCTTGTTTTACATACTATGTTGTTATTTTAAAATGTCTGGTTTTTTATTTTTGTTTTTTTTACAAACTTTACTATGTCATTTTTTCCCCGATATTCTTTAGTATGACGATTTCTTCAACATACTAATCTATGTAATTCTTTTCAACATATTATACTATGACGTTTTTTTAAACATTTCCATCATGCTATACTATTTCTTATTTTTTGTGTTTGGATTTTTCTAACATATTATACCGTCATTTTTTAGTATGTCCTTTATTCAAATATTTTGAACATACTATACTATACTATTGCTCTTTCTTGGGGAAAATTTCCTGTTAAAGGGGACATTACCTGAAGGCAGGCCTGCTGGGGCGCCAGGTTGGTGCCTCCCCCCACGGTGCCCAGCTCTATGGAGGGCATGGTGCAGCTGATGTACAGGTCCTCCCTCTCCGGGCCAGCCGCCTCCATCTGAGTGATGCAGTTGGAGCTCCCCACAGTCTGAGCCGGGTCCTGGAACAAGCAATCATTTCTGTCAGTAAATGTGGCGAGGCGATGTGTTTGATGTTGTGGGCTGCGCTGACGCCCAACACTTATTATATATTCTTTCGTTTGCAGCCAAAATACATTGCAATTAAATCATTGCTGGGTTCATCTGACTTAAAAACCTTATCAGCACTTTTAATTCATCACATAAATGTATTTATTTTATATACAAGTACCCCTCAATGATTCCTAGTTTAATGTTATAATTCATCCATTTTAATATATACTCAAAACAAAATAATGTTGATTCTAAACCATCAGTACTGTTCTACCACATGTGATGAATCCATTACCTGTCCACAGGCGATGTAGATGGCAGCTACGATGTTGGCAGCATGAGCATTAAAGCCCCCGATACTGCCCGCCATGGCCGAGCCCACCAAGTTCTTGTTGATGTTCAGCTCCACCAGAGAAGCTGTGCTGGTTTTCAACACCTAAACACACACACACACACACACACACACACACACACACACACACACACACACACACACACACACACACACACACACACACACACACACACACACACACACACACACACACACACACACACACACACACACACACACACACACACACACACACACACACACACACACACACACACACACACACACACACACACACACACACACACACACACACACATTAATGGCTGCTTTAGAGCCAAATGTTTGATTTACCAACAGAAGAAAGCGGCACAAATAAACATTTTTAATAATGAATGAATAAATAAATGTGGTTTGAGATTATAGGGGAAATCCCACGGTTCCAGTTTCTTTACCTCCCTGACCACTTTGGCTGGTATGGTGGCCTCACACACAGCAGACTTCCCCCGACCCAGGATCCAGTTAATGGCAGCAGACTTCTTGTCAGTGCAATAGTTGCCACTAACTGAAAGCACATCCACATCTGGATACTGCTGCCGGAGTATTTGCAGAGCCTGCTCTGTCCCCTGGGGAAACACACAAACACACACACTTTTTTTTGTGTTTACATCACTTGAGACAGAAGAGAAGCACAGTGATCTGTAGAGTTGCTTCTAAATTACATTGACTGCTATACTACTATACAAGTGTCGATCTTACCTTTGAGAGCATGTTCATGCCCATGGCGTCTCCGGTCTGAGACTGGAAGCGAATGTATAAGTTCCTCCCTGCTAAGCTCACCAGCAGCTTCTCCAGACGAGCGAACCTATCAAGAGCAAATGTTAATATGATCTGTATGTCCTCAAACACAACAACATTTCATAGGTGGGACTAAATGAAATGGAAAAAGTGTTTGTGCACCGACCTGCTGGTCAGGTCGAAAGCCTCTTTGATCATGGAGAACCCGTCCGAGGTCTCCAGCCACACTTTGACCTCTGCAGCGCGGCATGCTGAGGGCAGCCTCACCACAGGAGCCCTGGTCATACTGTCAGCCAGGATGCTGCTGTGGCAACCCCCGCTCAGCTGGACAGGAAAATACGAGTCAACACACACACACACACACACACACACACACACACACACACACACACACACACACACACACACACACACACACACACACACACACACACACACACACACACACACACACACACACACACACACACACACACACACACACACACACACACACACACACACACACACACACACACACACACACACACACACACACACACACACACACACACACACACACACACACACACACACACACACACACACACACACACACACACACACACGACTTACAGAAAGCGCCCTGCATCCTCTGTTAGTGCTGGCCACCAGGCATCCCTCTGTGGTCGCCATAGGAACGTAAAAGTGCTTCTGGTCCAAAAGAAGAGGACCAGCCACTCCGACTGGCACCGGCATGTAGCCAATAACATTCTCACAGCAAGTGCCCATCACCTGTAGGGCGACAACACAAGGTATACACACTTTATAGGAGAGGCAATATGTACAGAAACATATCCTCAATGAAAACCATCAGAAAGTTAATAAGCTTCAAGCAGGGTAACACATACAAGGACAATGCTATGGTGTACGATGGTGCATTTATAAACACACATGAGGTTTTTAAAAATCTACAGATATAGAGGTATTATAAAAATACTTCGAAAAAATGTAACTGAAGTTTACATGACATTTAAATATATAAAAATGAAGTGCAATAACAATATTACAATTTACTTATAGGTGCAAATTACACTGCCTGGCCAAAAAAAGGTCACACACTAATATTTGTTGGACCGCCTTTACCTTTGATTACGGCACGCATTCGCTGTGGCATCGTTTCCACAAGCTTCTGCAATGTCACAACATTTATTTCTGTTTTGGTTTAATTTTTCGCCAAGATCTTGTATTGATGACGGGAGATTTGGACCATTGTGCAAAGTCTTCTCCAGCACATCCCAAAGATTCTCAATCGGGTTCAGGTCTGGACTCTGTGGTAGCCAATCCATGTGTGAAAATGATGTCTCATGCTCCCTGAACCACTCTTTCACAATATGAGCCCGATGGATCCTGGTATTGTCATCTTGGAACATGCCCGTGCCATCAGTAGGGTTTGGCACCGAAACCCGGTGCCAATAGGGAACCGGTTCCAACATAAACGGTAGTAACGAGACCGAATAAGAACGAACATTTCGGTGCCAGACTTTTTTTTAATACTGCCCCCTGGTGTTCCGGCATCAACTTGAGGTTGTTGAACCTGACGTCAGTGCCGCTACTCTGCACACTTGTTGATCAGAACTGAGTGAGAGGATCAATAAAGATGCCGGAAGTAAAACGCTCCTAGGTTTGGCTTCATTTCACATCTAAGGATGCAGATTCTGCGACATGCAACATATGTCTTAAGCAATAGCATGCAAGGGAGGTATCACTTCTAATTTAATGAAACATCTGACGGTGCATGGAGTTTATTTAAAAGCCGATCGATGCACCGTGTTTGATAAATTACGTGACGAAAGGTCAAGCACTTCAACGGCAGCAGCCAGTGTCGGACAAATAGAAGACAGTCCCAGGCTGGGCCTCTCTGTATTGGTTTATTTATTACTATATGTTACTTGTATTTATATTGCTTAAAGATTTAAGTTAATACTGTGTTCAATTTGGCCCTGGAAATAAAAGGGTATTGTTTTTTGACAACGTGTGTGCGTTTTCGTTTTTTTAAGTACCGGTTCGAGAACCGTTTCGGCACCGGAACCGTTTCAAAAATACCGAGTAGGCACCGGTATCGGATAAAACCCAACCGATACCCAACCCTAGCCATCAGGGAAGAACAAATCCATTGAGGGAAGAACAAATCCATTGATGGAATAACCTGGTCATTCAGTATGTTCAGGTAGTCAGCTGACCTCATTCTTTGGGCACATTGCTGAACCTAGACCAGACCAACTACAGCAACCCCAGATCATAGCACTGCCCCCACAGGCTTGTGACCTTTTTTTGGTCCGGGCCGTGTATCATCATTTAAAGTGAATGAATATATATGTGCTTGTAGATTATACAAAACAGGTCCCAATAAGAGTGAAAGATATGCATGTGGCCAATACCTTAGAATAGTCGTAGTCCTTATAAGGCAGAGAAGCCAAAGCAGAGAGAACAGGCAGTTTGGATGAAAGCATTTCCCTCCTGATGGCCACGCCCCTCTCCGGAGTCTCCAGGACAGACTCCAGTTTATAGTTCAGGATGTTTCGAGAGGTGACCAGGTTCATCACCTCTTCATCGCTCAGAGAACGGGCACCCTTCTGGAAAGGAACATGGGAAATTTAGGGACTTCTTATACTTTCCGACAAACACAGAACTGAAGATATGATTTCTATTTCTTACCTGTGGATCTGACAGAATTCTCAAACATTCCTCCAGCGTCCGAGCCTCTGAATTACAGCTGCTCTGAGGACTGAAAGGTGTTGGAGTAGGAGACTCCTCAAAACATGAAACACATGGGCCGTTCTCCACTGGGACAGCAGCAGGCTGAGTAGCCTCTGATGTAGAGGAAACACGAGACATTAAGCCATGCTAAGCAACAATACCGTTCCATCAGAGATTTTGTGTTCTCATCTGCAGGTAAACATGATAGTGCCAGGAGGGCTCATAAGTCTCACCTTTCTCCCTGAACGCTGTGTCAGCGTCTGACACAGCTGGCGAGGCAGCGTGGGTTGCTAAGGTACCGTTCATGGTCGTAGCTTTTGTGCCTGGGTAATCCCTCCTGCAGCAGTCCCCTGCCACCCCGGATTTCTGGGTCAGAGGACAGCTGATACTGGTACTCATGAGGGACAGGGAAGACTCTGTCTCTGCTTGCTCAAAGAAAACGTACTTCACAGCCAGGAGCAGGGCAAGACCGAGAGTTATCACCTGCTCCAGGTCCATGCTGGTCAGAGCGGAAAAGAGACCAAGTCATGCATCAGTGGGTTAGAGCACAGCAATAAATGCCAGGCAAATTTGTTCATGGAACTGGTAATTTGTTTTTACCTGTTGAGCTTAGGAGGCCATATGGTGTCACCTGAGTCCAGTCTGGTAGCTATGGGTCCCTCCAGAGAGCTGTTCTGACCTGGAAGCTCAGCTGCTAGTCGAGTATGAGCATGAACCAAAGCCAGGCTCAGAGACTGGGAAGGAAATTGTTAAAAAGTTAAGACTTTTTACATGATCTTATTTCTTAATTAGGAAAAGCCTGATTTTTAAACAACTGTTCAGAGTTTACTTTTAAACTACAGAGTCTCACCATGATGATTTTGACCCTTTGTGTCACAGGATTGGGCTTGTTGTCCTCTTCTTCAGCCAGCACACGGGCAAAGTGGCTCAGTTGCCAGATTGGACGTCCCTCACGACTTTCCCTGGACAGCTACACAGACAAACATACAGCATGAGCTCACATCGAAATGAACTGTGACATGCAAGGAACTGATTTCAGACAAAAATGATCCCACATTTTACAAATAATCCTTACCTCCAGGACCAGGGAGACACACGCAGGGAAGAAGGTCATGAAGACAAAGTAATTGGCCAGGACGGACATACAGCCAAAACAACACATTATCTCTAACTGAGGCACACCTGGAAAACAATAGAAATTAAACAACACACCATCATCAGAGGATAAAAAAAACCATAGATGTTTTGGAGGAACACAAATATGTTTCCATACCTGACATGGTGCCAATCCCAATGACCAGACACTCCACCAGAGCATCCAGGGTGAAGGTGGGGCCCAGGATGGCCATGCCCTGAGAGATGTTCTCCCTAACCTCCTCCTATACACAAAACACAGTATATTCTGGCTATGAATCAACATATTTCAGTTACAGTTCACACATTCACAGAAACAAGGTGTGTGACAATACCTGAGAGTTTGAGCTGAGGGCAAATTTGGCCAATGTGCTGGCTTTGGACAGGTCAATGAGCAGGAGAAAGAACGGCAGGGCTTCACTGCAGGGGAAAGTGATAAATGTCAATCAGGGAATTACACTGTTTCACAGCAGCACCTGTCTTCATTGTTAAAAACGAGGTTCTGCAAGTGACACTGTGACATTGTCATGGGTCAAAGTGTCCTCTGTTACATGATTTAAAATCTTTCTAGTGATGTCTTTTAAAGCAGAGCTCTGGTTTTGGTATACTGTGCCATGTTGCTTTGGATGTGAATGAACTTTAGGCACTTATTCTAAGTCACACCTGTCAAGATATGTAAATAAATAAATACAAAATCCAACCTTTAGCCAACGATGGACTTAAATGCAAGTCATTTTAAAATATGGGTCCCAGAGGCAAAATAATATTATGCTTTTCATCTATTGCACATGTGGTAAAAAATTGCTGTCAGTTGTAAGGACTAGCAAACTTAAGCTAATTCTGTCTGCTGAATAATAAGTATGTTGCCGCATTTAAAACTTACTTAAGACCTGTAAGCTCCTTCCCAAAGAAGTGGATGACCACCGTACTGAAAACAAAGCTGGAGAACACCGTGAACAACCCTGCAATGCCTGTAGGAAGAAATATGATAACAGTTCAAATAAATGGCGTATGGCGTTGTTATTGTAAATATGGATATTATATGAAGCATACAGTTTAATGCTGAACAAGCTACAGCATCCCATCATACTGACCCAGTATATATTTGGAGCCTAGTTGTCGCAGATTCTTGAACTGGAAATAGATATAAACAATTGCCATGCATCGTGTGATAGTTAGGATGATTATGTCACTGCTGTGGATTTTCTGTAAGAAAACAAGAACAGACATAACCACTTGTTAGCATATCATTACATCTTTTTTAATTTAAGATGAGCTGCCAAACCTACTCCAGCCTCCTCTCAGAGCAGACTCACCTCCTCCACTTTGGGGCAGTCGTTCCATCTGCATATCTGGCTGCTGGATGCCAAGTTGTTCATAGACACAAGGCAGACGGTTAGAGCGATGGTGCCCACAATAACCTCCCATGGGTGGGAGGCCACTAGGAGGCCGTGGAGCCTGAACAGCCGAGCCAACATGGTCTCAGGATGCCTTTCTGCTAGCTAAGATCACAGACTTGCCTGTATTAAAAATCATACAGAGGTGGGAAGTAACGCAGTACAATTACTCAAGTAAAGCATCCGAGTACTTCTTCCACCACTAAAAGCATAGGACCATTAACCAATTATTCTCAATAACAAGACAAGACGCTAACCTGTTACGATCATGTTTAGCGGCTGTAGATCAAAATAGGTAAGAACGACAGAGGCTAACTACTGTCTGTTTAGCTAACAGCTGTGAGACCAAAATGTAGCTTTCCTTTGGCTAGCTATCTCAAGTGAAAGAGCGTTTAGTTAAAAATATGCAGACTAACTTAAGTGTACTGTTTTACAGTTTATAAAGACAGAAAATACCGAGAGAGAGCAAGATAGTAAAATGTGCCCGTTTGACGTTTTCGTTGGTAAGCATTAGCTTTAGCAGTTAGCTCTCAGTCAGTAGCGTGAGCATTAGCTACATTAGGTGTCACACCCGGTCTAACAACATACACATTCTGCCACCAAGGTGACATTGTCACTCGGTACGTTATTGACTCGTTAAAGTTAGAGCCGTATAATACATGTTGAATTATCGTACTTTGAAATGTAAGCTTCACCAGGGTCAGCGAGTCCTTTCCATGATGATAATGTCCCTTACACAAATCGCTTCGGGGTAACAACGACGTCAACATGGCGATGCGGAAATCCTGACGTCTTCAACGCCCCCTACGTCACACGGCGTGATGACAGACTGTCAGACTTGGGAAAAGTACTCCGATTTTGTGAATTGTAACCGCCAGTGAGTGTAGGAATACTCTGTTACAAGTAAGAGTTAAATCAAAATGTTACTCAAGTAAAGTACAAAAGTATTAGCTTCAAAATATAATTACCAAAAGTAAAATAACTCATTATGCAGTTTCCAAATAATATATACGTGTTGATCATAATAATTGATGCATTAATATGTTTATCAAAGCTGGTAAAGGTGCAGCTTATTTTAATTACTTGTATAATGCAGGGTACTTGTGTACGGAGCCCCTCTGGTGACATCGGTGAGATTTTTTTTAATTTGTGGCCTGGAATTACTAAACCACAAATTTAAAAAAATCTCACCGATGTCACCAGAGGGGCTCCGTAGTTCTCGGCCTCCGTACTTGTGAATGTACTTGCGTAACTAAAGTCTTATTTAAGTGTTGATTACACTTCACACTATGCACAGTAAATACAGATATTAAGTAAATGTAGTGGAGTAAAAGTATAGCCTTCTATTTACCTCAGAATTTTGGTGGGGTAGAAGTTACTTAACCCCACTGCGGACTTAGCGCTACAGGTTGTTAGGTATGTAAAAAGTGACTGAAGACTAAAATGGTCAGGACGGCCAGTGTTTTCAACATTGCAGTTTGATACAGTGTCCATAATTGTATTTCTCCCAGCCGGAAGCATGTGCTTAGTCTGTTTGGAGTGTATATTATCAAGCTACCTAGATAAGTGCTGATCTGGGATGCTCGGTTACGAATAATTTGGGCTTCAGTGACAACTGGATCTTAGTAAAATGGAAAGACATCAATAGCAAGAGTACATTTGAGCAGCATGCAAACTCAAACACCATCAATAACCAGAGTGCTGGAGACGGAGGGCTGCATGTCTCAGAAGAACAGCACCCCCATCACCCTTTCATCTGCTGCATTACACTTGTTCTAACTAAGACTTGTAATTTGACAGCTCCCATATAGCTTTAACATGCAAATGTACCTACAACAAAAAACAGAAGGCGCTGCTGTGAAACTCTGCACTGTTTTGTGTGGATCATATGGGCTTTGGTGCAAGTTTGAGAGGTTTAAGAGAAATACCTTTGATTATTGGCTAACTTTTACACTTTCTATCAGTGAGGTCCACAGACTTGATAGGGTGTTTCATTTTTGCTTGATTTTCTGCCTTAATCTCATTTTCCCTGTGTGGAACAAGCATGACTTTAATATTCATTGTGTTCAATGCTTGAGTACAATACTTGAGTAAATATATATAGTTACTTTCCACCACACTGTTAATTGTAATAAGTTCACTTAACTTAAAAAAAGTTAGGAAACCGATTGCCTCAAAATCTCTAAGTAAAGTAGCTAATTATTTTCAAGGTGTTATAGCTGAACATAACTGTGTTTAGACAACTCAGCTAATGGCAGTAAACCTGAGTTAAGTTAACTCAAAATCATTAATTGGGTCAGCTATAAAAATATAAGTTCAGACAACTCATACAATGGCTGTCAAGTTATCCAGATGTTAAGATTCAGATTCAGCTCTGCCCAAACTTGAAAACGGCTTGTTCAACACAAATAATGCAAGGGGACAACTCTGTTCCGTTCTGGTGATTTATTTTCTTTCAGATTGATGGCACAAAGTGAAATTCCAGAGGAAGAATAGGTTGATAACCTTTAAGAAACAAAAAGGCAAATTACATTCCACATCAGTATGCATCAATCATGATCATTAAACTAAACATCTCATTTAAATTCAAAACAGATCAAAATCAAACAGAAAACAGCAAACATATGATTCTTTCAAACTAAATATTTGAAGTCCATACCAGTTGCGTCTGTGGTTGAACATGAGCTGTCAGTAGGCTGAGGAGACCGAGCAAAGAGGGCTCACCAAGCTACCTCCAAACATTTTATACTGATTAGATTTAGATTAGATTGATTAGAGGTGCGCAGGTGAAATCGGTCCCTCCAAAAACATGGGTTGCATCCTGTCTGTTGGGTGTCTGGGTGAGCTCTCTCTGCCCCCTTCAGGCCTGGAGTTCCTCCACAGATGCTGGTCCTATGCTCACACTTGTTTGACGCCACAATGGCAGTAAACTTAAGTATAGTTAACTCAAAATCATTAGTTAGGTTGACTATAAAATGTCAAATTGGACTACTTAAACTTGTGAGTTATGTTAATTAAGCAGCACTCATAAAAATAAGTTATCCTTACAAGTTTTACAAGTTCACATCACTAGCAAAATATCAGGAAACCGATTGCCTTGATATGTTCAAGTAAGCTGAACCAAAAGTGATAAGTTATTGAAACGAAGAGACAACAGACAACAGTTTGAATGGAAAACAAAGTTTAATAATTAAAAAAATGTGTTCTGAACACAAATACATGTAGAAATAGGGTCCAGGCTGAAGACTATTTAAGTTTACCTTAAATACAGGGGTTCTCAAGTGTGGTTACATACACACTAACCTGGAAACAAACTTTTCCATAGACGTTTTCTGAAGAAAATGACACGTGACTTTTTTCTAGGGCGGCCTTCAATCTAATTTTGAATCCTTAAAACGGCCCTCAGTCTTTAAAACTTTGAGAATCCCTGCTTAAATGTCTCTGTTGACTATGGTGTTAAACAAACCATAGAAGAACTAAATTCTCAATTACAGGGCCTAACATTTATCATAACATCAATAAAGTGAACAGCAAATATATCTCAACTGTTTCTAATCCACCTATTGCATGACTGCAAAATAAGAGCACTATTTCAACTAAATGTGCAACTGTAATCCTGCTGTTTAGGACAGCTCCTGCTAGACCTGCTCAGAGTGTTCTGATTTAAATTCTGAGTGGATGAATTTAGAAGTGCACTAGAGATTGACTTTCAACAGATATTAAGTCTGACATAACTGGCTAAAGAGCCTGATGCTGGTAATCAATATCACAATCATGTCAGCATTAACACAAAAGGAAAAATGAACATAAAACCATTTAGTAGTATGATGAGGCTCCCTCCCGAAAAAAAGGATCAAACAAGAAATAAATATCACTTTTCCAATAAGGGTAAAGGTATCCGCTTGACCCATAATGTCACGTCACATCCACATTGTGAACACATTCACTCATTGCATCATAAGATTTTTGAGTGATTGTATTTTTGGTTTTAGGGATTTATGTCCAAGTGAGAGAAGCACCCTTTGGATGAAGTCAAAGGTGTGCTTCAGTTGTTGAGGGTACTCCAAATTCAGAGCGTAAGTAAGTCCAAAGAGCAAGCACATGGCATGTGGTAGATTTTCAAGGTCATCAATGACCATTCTTCCTTCCAAAATGATTGCAGTACCTGAAGCCTGAAGGTGCAGTGAGTCAGGGGAGGATTGTCTGTCCTCAGGAATGACGGTCAGGTTCCTGATGGGGGTGTGAGACATGTCTGGGTCTTCGCAGTCCTAACAACAATAGAAGCAATAACACCAAAATTACATATCAGATGTCACCTTGAATTTCTATGGCAGAAACACAAGACAGCCACTAAAAGTTTAATGTAACACTTAGGTATCACTGCGGCTTCTGGGCAATGTACTCGCTACTACCACAGGAGGCTGATGAGTAAACTTCCAGTGTAGTACAGGTGGTAGTACAGTTTAGGAGGCGTTCCGTGTAGCGCTAGGCAGCACCACGGCAGATCCTCAGAAGCTACTTCACTTCCTGCCCTCCATCTGAATTTCGCGCTCTCACGATGCAGCAGTGTGACGTCACGTGAAACCAACCTATAAGCATGCTGTGTTTGCCGAAACGTTAGAGTTTTACACCGAGCAACTTCACGTGAAAGGCTGGTTAGCTTTAGGTTTCACATGACTGCAAAGGACCGACTCGCAGCAACAACAAAAATACGCCACTAAATAAACATTATAATTTCGACCAGCATGGCTAAATCATTCAACATAAAGTTAACCTCCAAACCTGGACTTACAGATAAATTATATGGCAAAGATAACGACTATAAGTTTGCTAAAACCAGTGAAACTTACCGTGACACAACTTCGCTGCAGCAGCCGCCGTGTTGTTAAGGGTTTACCGCCTCGTTCAAAGCATGTCCTGACTCGTCAGTGGGCAACTGCGCATGTGCGTTCAACGACAGCTGCCGAATGATGCCGAGTTTCTGCTGGTTGTGCAGATGCGTTTTACGCACTCATACCTCTAAGCAGTGGCGGCTGGTGAACATTTTTTTGGGGGGGGGGCGCAGTTGGGCGGCACGGTTTAAATAGCACTCCGCAATGAGAAAATAACCCACAAAAGAGATTCAGTAGAATATATTGAAAAACAAAGATTTATTAAACAAAAACACACTGCTCATTACAAACATTGGAACTAGGTTTAGATTAGTATTCAGACACATATTCATCACATTTGACATTTATGTGCCAGAGTAGGCCCCACTACTTGTAAAGAAATTTAGCCCTCCTCTCTTTCAAGCTGGCAAATTCCTCAATAACTCTCTGGTTAAAGTCAATCATGTCTGTGACCAGCCTTTTTTCCATTGAGAGCATGGCTAAGGCATTCAGTCTCTCCTGACTCATGGTGTTCCTGAGGAAGGTTTTAATCCTTTTCAGAGTTGAAAAACACCTCTCAGCCTCAGCAGTGGTCATGGGAGTTGTGATCATGATTTTCAGCAGTGTAACTGTCTCTGAAAATACCTCAGATAGATAGGTCTCTAAGTACTGGTTACTGTGGAGAGAGTCAGCAGCTTCAGGTTCCTCGGGGTTAACATCAGTGAGGACCTGACATGGACACATCACACCAGGGCGACAGCGGCTCTTCTTCCTCCGCAGGCTGCGGAAGTTCAACATGGACTCCAGGATACTCTGCAACTTCTACAGGTGCACCATCGAGAGTATCCTGACTGGCTGCATCACCGCCTGGTATGGCAGTTGCACCGCCCTCAACCGTAAGACTCTACAGAGGGTGGTGAAAACTGCTCAGCACATCACCAGGACGGAGTTGCCATCCATGGAGGACCTCTACACCCAGCGGTGTAGGAAGAAGGCCGGTAGGATATTAAAGGACCCCCATCACCCCAGCAACAATCTGTTCTGTCTGCTGCCGTCTGGCAGACGGTACCGCAGCATCCGGACCAAGACCACCAGCCTCAGAGACAGTTTTATACCACAGGCTATAAGACTACTGAACTCCTGAGCTGTGTGAATGTCTACTCACATCTGTTTATAGTACACACATACATATATATATATATATATTATACACATCTGCCATACATATCTGTTTATAGTACACATATCTATATATTATACATATACATCTGTTATACATAATATATGCATCTGTCCATACCTCCTCATTCAACAGTGTAAAGTATTTAAATACTTTCAATGTATTCCACATATGTATATATTTCACATCCTCAAATCTGTATTGTTGATATTGTAAATATTCTTCTCTCTTTTTCACTATTTTATTTATCTTTTCCACCATGTATGTTGAGTTGTTGGAGGAGCACGCGACATAAGATTTTCATTGCCAACATATACGCTGTATCTGCTGTGCATATGACAAATAAAACCTTGAAACCTTGAAACCTTGAAACCTACTTGCAGCTGATGAGTTTGATTACTTGTCTTTACTAAGTTTAAGTGAGGATAGTCAACAGAGTAAGCTGTGAGTTAAAGTCACTTTTCTTTTTAAGTAAGATATACAATTACATTGTACAGTGCACTCCTAATCACAAGTAGATTCTCTATCCAGAGATGTAATCAAAATAAAATAGCAGGAAGTTTATTACTGATAATTGACATCAGTTTTCCCTTTACGGGAGGATAATATCAGCCCGATTGTCTGTTCATCTTAATGAACATGATAGCCTATCTGCAGAGTGAATTGTCATAGTTCATGTCCTATGCAAAACGCAGCTTCTTGTTTTCACAAAAAATTATTGCCACATCACATGATATCTATTGCGTAACATTGAATACCAGTCCAACCAGTATTTGGAAAGAGCTAAACAGGTGACAATGAAAAAATGCATTCACATTTAAATCTTTGTTTCTGTTACAACCTGAGGAAAAATCTGATCCATATTTTGTTTAATCTACTGCCAACAACATGACATATATACAGTTAGACAATGCAATTTCTTTCCCTTCTCACAAATAACTGCTTCTACTTAATTTGACACATTAAAGATTTGGTTGATTTTAGGCACTAACCGTTGAGGGGTTACATTGTTGTACCGTCTTTCTAATACTGTAGTATAGCGTTGGTTGTCAATGTAGTCAAACTCTTTCCTGAAAGAAAGCAAAGAAACCAGGTTCTTGGGTTTCTTTTGAATGATTTTCAAGTGAGTTCAGATGACAGACACCACGGGGTTTTCATTCACTCTCTCTAATCAACTGCATGGCTTTCCGATTAGGAATAATCTGTGATTTACGCACAGCTCTATTTACTTTAATTTAATATGCTACACGTAATAATAGTATTTTCTGTACATCTCTGGTGACCTGAAACGCCAGCCTAACATTTGTGCATCTCTAATTAGTAGTTATCTGCTTCCCTTAGCCCCTCCCTCTTTCTTTTCGGTTTATTTGTGAGGGCGCACACAGACTGAAAGCAGACAGGCATTCAGAACGTGTTGAGCTTCTCTGCTTTATCAAGGTTATGTTAGAAAATATATCTCGGATTGCGATAAATGAAGAGAGGATTAAAAAAAAGTAAAAAGTGAAAATTAGCACGGGATTTAAATTATTCCACCTGACGGCGGTAAATTGCTTTAAAGTTTTTTTTTGGTTCGTTGAAATATATTCATTATAAAAAAGTGTCGCTGTACGGGATGAAATAAAACTTAAAGTGACTTGAGAGTTTGCAAATCAGGAGGCCTGCATGCGTTTAAAGCAAGGTGAGTGTGTATAAAATCATTACAATGTTTTATGTCAAAACTAAATTTCTAGCTTTCAGTTTCTATTCGAACGTTAGGGGG
This sequence comes from Eleginops maclovinus, assembly GCF_036324505.1. NCBI lineage: Eukaryota > Metazoa > Chordata > Actinopteri > Perciformes > Eleginopidae > Eleginops > Eleginops maclovinus. Next base: position 15,900,893 of record NC_086356.1, on the reverse strand, counting down.
GTTAAAACAAATTACTCCTGGTTTCTGCTTCCTGTTACCCTGTTTCCTCTCACAACAGAATGAACAGAAGATGCTCACCGAGACTCAGAAGAAAGCTGTTCTTTCGTTCACTCTGGTCACTGCTGACACTATGTGTACTGCTGCTGGTCGGAGTGGAGTACCGCAACATCACCGATCCTCTACCTCCCCAAGCAGCTTTAGATGGCATCCAGGCATATCAAAAGTACAATATTAACTGTCTGGCTATTTATGACATGGACCCAGTGGAAGTGGGTAAATCACTTGTCATCAGACGGGAACAAGTTGTGGAGGACAACGATGAAAGTCTGGTTAACCTCACATCGAACTGCCCATTATTCATCAAGGCCAGAGGTTATGATCAGGTGCATGTCTCAAAGCAGGAGAGAGACTTTCCTCTTGCTTACTCAATTGTTGTGCATAAATCTGCATTGATGATAGAGAGACTCCTCAGAGCGGTGTACTCGCCCTCTAACATCTACTGTATCCACTACGATCAGAAGTCCTCAGAAAAGTTCATCTCAGCCGTGGAGGGTTTAGCCCGTTGTCTACCTAATGTCTTCATAGCCTCCAAGCGAGAATCTGTTTATTACGCCAGCATCAGTCGATTGAAAGCAGATCTCCACTGTCTCTCTGACCTTTTGAAGTCAGAAGTCCAATGGAAATATGTCATCAACCTCTGTGGCCAAGATTTCCCCCTAAGGTCCAACTTCGAGATAGTGTCAGAACTGAAGAAGTTAAATGGAGCCAATATGCTGGAGACAAGCAGGCCTAGTGAATTAAAGAAGCAAAGGTTCACCTTTTCCTACAAGCTGATGGATGTCGGAAAAGAGTTTCAAAAGCTGCCACACAAAACAGAGCAGGAGAAGACGCCACCTCCACATGGCATCGAGATGTTCATCGGCAGTGCCTACTTTGTCTTGTCAGAGGAGTTTGTTGTGCACATAGATTCCTCAGCTGTGATGAAGGATTTTTTAGCCTGGTCAGAGGACACCTACTCTCCAGACGAACACTTCTGGGCAACACTTGTGCGCCTGCCAGGAGTTCCTGGAGAGGTGCACAGATCCCAGCCCGACATCACCGACCTCATGAGTAAGGCCAGGCTGGTGAAGTGGCAGTACCTGGAGGATAGACTGTACCCTCAATGCTCGGGGAAACACGTCCGCAGCGTTTGCATTTTTGGTGCCGGCGAGTTGCGTTGGTTACTCAACTATGGTCACTGGTTCGCCAATAAGTTTGACCCAAAGGTGGATCCCATTGTTATTCACTGCCTTGAGGAGAAGCTGGAGGAAAATCAAAAAGTAATTTCAATCTGCAGCACCTAATTCCCGACATAAGGGTTAAACAAAGCTAAACTTTTTTGAGTTTTCAGATATTTGCTGATCTATCTTCTATCTGGGCTGCCTGTTCTGCTTTTAACACAAGAGTAATGATAATTATGGCGTACAAACAGACAAACATACTTAGCGAAGCTGTTGTGTATAGCATCTGCAAAACTCATGTGCAATGTCCTCTGATTGTCTTTGCAGAATTATCTCAGACAGTTTTTTGTTTTGGACATTAATATGCCAATGATTTGCCATTTTCATGCGCAAGGTTTTGGATTTTGGACCCATTTGGTGCAGCCAAAGAAAAGCCTCCTCTGAACCTCCCTAAATGTCCCCATTGCCTGTAAAAGCAGTCCCTGAACAGGATGAAGTCCCTGTCTGAAAGGGAGCTTTTAGGCCCATGCGACACATTTTAGCATGCATTAACGGCTTGATTTTATCTGCAGTTTCAAAATACAAGTTTAACCATTACCTGTAGTAAAAAGAAACACCACAAAAAAAAGATTTACCTTGCTCTAACATCTTGTGTAGAACATGGACGTAGGTAGTTTAAAATAAGGTGAGAAATAGTCACAGTCTATTTCACAGTCAAAGTCACAATTTCCGCGTCACATAATGTGGGAGACCCACAGAGATTCAACTTTAGTCTGAACTACTGAGATTTGCTCCATATTAGCCCAATTCCACAGATTTATGACAAAGAGGGTGTTATAAAAGTGTCAAAATGTCTAATGTTGAAGAAAGACTACAATATCTTATAGTGTGTCATGTGTGCATACTGTTTTTATAGCGTGCATGTGTCATTATAATACTGTTATTATTATTTTATGTGGGAAAAAACGGCAACATCTGACAATGACAGTAGGAGGACTGACACAATGCAAGCAAGTAGAATGATGGGAAATGTACTTGTGATGATGGTGAAGAACAGGCTTATAGGTTGGGAACACAAACACAAATCCAAGGAGGACAACAACAAAAAACAGGAACAGGCTCATGCTCAGCTGTGTGCAAAGCAAAGGCATAACTATTGGTAGCACTCTGGCTTTGAATGAGTGGAAATGGGTCAGGTTTTACCACAGGGCTGATGAGGGAAAGAGGATACAGGTGAGCAGGTGAGAGAGTACTGAGGACCTCTGGTGGATGGTTGGCACAATGTGGATGGACAATATGTGCCAGGTTTTACTTAAAGAGAACTGTCAAGAGGTTCACTGTGACAATTGAGAAGAAGAGGACTCTTTATTTATCCCCTGGAAATTGAGTTTGTTCACTCTGGTGCTAAATGTACACAGACACACATGGAAAGGGCCTATAAGGTCTGGCTGTATTGGTTGTATGACTTCAGTGGATTTTTCTACATGAATAAAGAAGCCGTAGTGAGAATAAAAGAAGTTTAGAAGTAAAGGGACAGTAAAATAAACATTAAACACGTTCTGTTCTAGTGTACACCACATGCCTTACCTCATCCTTTTTCCTTATTTAAGATTACTCTTAATCTGAACACAGTGTCTAGTTTCTTGTTTCTTCCCATTTCTATCTTTGTAGCAATGTTTCTGTCCTAAGTTGTCCTATGTCGATACTTAAACAATTTAAGTAATTTGTCCTGAATCAACTATACGTCTGCTGTAAACAAATTAAAAAAGGTAAATAACATTTACAAGGTTCCGCCTATTCATTCTTACGTATTTAACTATAGTCTGCCTGCATGCGGACATGAGTGGATATCTCTCCCACAGAATTTAGAAATACATGAACCTCTCTGCTTTAAAACATGGTTAAATGTTGGATATTGAAAAGAGAAAAATGTGTGTTCCCTGAGAGAGAAAATACTTTGTGTACATTTGACAATAAAGAGAAGATCACAAACATTTTTTTGAGACGATTTTTCAAACGAGCCATTCATAGTGTTTGCATGTCGTGGCTCTGGAGTAAAAAAAAGATAGTTTTTAGATTATTTATTTTATTAATTTTTTTTCATCCCCTGGCCTTGATAGAAAAATGTTTGTGTTCCTTACAAAGGCTTTGAATGTGCTGGTTTTGAAAAAAAAAAAGGCACTTCAAACATACTTGAAATTCTGCTTGAATCTCTTCATTCCTGCCAACTAAAGGTCGTGGCTCTCACTGTTGTTTGTTCAAATGTGGAGCTCATTCTTGTTGCCATTCTGTACAAACACAGAAAGCATGAGGTCAGCCGTGCTTTCTGTGTTTGTACGACCTGGATCCACTTGATGGCGCTGTGGCTGTGCGTCACAGGCACTCTGCTTTCTCTTTTGTGTTATTTCAGCCAAAAACGAATCTAAATCT